>NW_028136691.1:0-175000 GCF_965140915.1 Aythya marila | reverse complement strand
TTTCTTCCCTAAAAAACAGGCAACAAAGCTGAGCCTTGTTCACGGGGTCTCGATTGCCAAGAAAACGGTAAATTCCCCTCTGCTGATAGTGCCAGAGAGCGTTTGTGCTCAAGGGGGCTGCCTGGCAGGAGGAAATTATTTAAATAAAGGTTTTTAAATAACATTTTTGCTCTCTCTCTGCTCCGTGGCATCACTGAGGCCGGTTTGTGCCAACACTCCGGGACAATGGAGGTGCTTGTGGTGCATGCCCAGGGCCTGCAGAAACGTTGGGAGCTTCCTAAACAAAACTTGGCCTTTTTGGGGTGGTTTTGTGAGCCAGTCAATGCCCCTTCCAGGTCCTCAGTGAACAGGACTTTTTTTTCAGGTCCTTTTTTGTTATTTTTTTTAACAAACCTTTTCCTCCAGCCTTTCCTAGCTACGTGACATTTTCGGGAGCCCGCTATGTACAGCGCCGCAGGCAGGCTCCGGGGCTGAGTATGTAACCCATAAATATTTAGGTACCCATCATATAGACGAGTATAAATATTTAGTTTGCTTTCCAGCCCCTCCACGGGGCGGCTTCCAGAAGCTGGAAGCCTTCAAACAGCACGAAAGGAGAAAAGCAGGGACAGAAGCAGCAACTTGGACGCAATAAATGCGACCCCAGCTGAATTCCTCTGGTAGTAGGCAGGTTTACAAGCATACAGCTGCCTTTTTGTCCTAAAATTTAGCTTTAATTAGCTAAATTCATCACTCCTAGCATGAGACAGTGCTCGTGGTGGCCTGCTGCTGAGCCTGAGCTCTCCAGGTGAGCGCAGCCTCGCCCCTGCAGCTAACTAACAGGCAATTAATTAGCTTGTTCTCCATCAGGGATGAGTTCCTGTCCAGAAAGCTGGGATTAGCTGCTAGCACCGACGTTATTCCTTCAGTTCTCAGCCCTGCAGCGCTCGCTGAGGATGACTACACCGCTACGTGGCCGATGAAGGCCCGGCAGCAGCTCTGTGAGAGCGCAGAGCAACCCAGACAGAGCTCCAGGCGACGCCTCCAGCTCCCTCTGAACCATCATGTTCATTTTATTTTAATGACAACCCGGTGCTTTCTGCATAGTTGGACATGGTTGAGGTGTCACAGCAGCATTAGGTACGGTCAAGGGGACAGAAAGGCTTCTCCCAAAAAGTTGAGCTGCTAAAACCAAGCGGGGCCCTGCTGTAGGCAGCTAAACCTTGACAAAAAAGCGGGCGTTTTGCCTGTTTCCCACCCATTTTGGCAACTCCCCCAACTCCCTTAGCTAGAAGCAGACCCATCTCCCCCCCCCATCCCCCCCCAGCTCACGGTACTTCTGGACGCAAATTAAAAGTTAAAAACGAAGCCACGATTTCCACTGCACCAGGCCCACCCCAAGAGCTAACTACTTGATAGATCCCAAAAAAAAAAAAGGTCCAGGCAGAAAAGTTCAGGGCCGAGACGTTGATTTTTTTTTCCCCAACTGAAGGAAATCGACACACACAGGTCTGGGGGGGGGCTCAGCTGAGCACAGCGATGCAGATCTGGGGTTGGGCAGGCTCCTCAACGAGAAGGACACTTTAGGGTCAACGTGGCATTTACAGCTTGGGGGCAGAGCGAGTGTTTTGCATGAGAGCGCTCGTTTAAAGCGCCTGCCACCTTTTAATTACCACTCCAATTGAGCAGAGGCAGCTGGATGGCCTCAGGTCCGAGCGAGGCGCTCCTCGAGGCTCAGAGCTCCGTCTTCAGCTTCTCGTGCAAATCCTCCTGGTCGATCTTATCGGCGTTGCCGTACCAGCGGTGGTAGGCGAGCAGCGCCGCGTTCTTGGCCGCGATGGCGCTCATCTCCATGGCGCTGGCGGCCCACTCGATGCCGTTGAGGTAGTAGAGCTGCTCGTGGAGGATGATCGGGGGTAACGGCTCCGGGGGGCTGTAGTGAGGGTACGCCAGCCACTTCTTCACCTTGACCGAGTCGTAGGAGGAGAAGAGCAAGCTGAGCTGCTCTTTGGTGAGCACTTCCTTGGAAAACACCTTCCAGACGGCCGACTGCAGGGGCAGCTTTCCTTCCTCCCCCTTTTTTTCCACCGGAGACACCACCCCTAAGCTGTTGATGAAGAGTTTGGGATTCTCCGTGGTGAAAATGGCACCAAAACGAAAGGCGGAAGGGTCCTGGTAACCGAAGAAGGAGGCGTTTAAGCGCCCGTGCACCAAGGTCGCCACGGTCTGGTGGTACGGGCTGGAGAACTCGGGGACGGGAGGGTTGAAGTTCTTGAAGGTGATGTTGGCCATCCTGCGGTTCAGCGGAGCAGCGATGACGACGATGTCGTACGTGTCCCCCGTCACCCCCGCCGTCGTGTTGTAGGTGACCTGGTAGAGCTTCACGGGGTCCCCTGGGGAGGAGGGAAGAGCTCAGTCATCCCGTTTCACCGCTGGGGGAAATCCCAGCGTCCTTCCCACTTTTGAATCCCATCCCACTGGGGTTTATTACGCTTTGTTGTCAGCTGAAGCTTTTTGAAGTATTACACGTTCAGCTTGTGATCTCTGGCTTTGAACAGAGCCCAGCTTTTTCATTTTAAAAGACCAAAGAAAGGCTTTGGTCTGACCAAGCTGCAGCTGAGCAATGTTCTCCCCCCCACCAAAGGGAAAACAAATGCAACTCACCTGTGGATCTGGGTCTGGTTTTGGGCTCTATGGACAAAACCGTTCCGGAGATAACTTCTGCTTTTGAGGTGTAGATGAGGCCAGTGCAGACGAGTTTGTTTCCCCCTTTTACCGACCAAAGGCCCGATTCTGCCCCTGACAGAGAGACAGCACCTACAAGGAAACCACGATCATTAGCACTACTTATCCAGCACCAGTCTGTAGGGAAATGCTTGAGGCAGCAAGTGGAAAATTAAAGGAAACGGTGTCCCATCGGGACACAGAGCTTGCTTAATGACAGGGCTAAGTAGGTCACTTAGCAAGCGATTGCTCATTTGCCAGAGTAACCCAGTAACCCAGCCAGGGAGGGCAGCGGAAGGAATCGTTCTGCGATAGGAAATAAATAAATGGGTTGCTGCCAGCCCAGCCCAGGAAGCAGGAACCCCAGCACACACAGTATGAAGAGCACAAGGTCACCAGGACATCATTCCGTCCCATGTGCCCCTTTTCCCAGGGGGAGGACCTCGAAACACCCACCTACAAACCCGTTTATGTTGACACCTTGCCCGTAATTGACTCTCATGGTCGGGCAAACCACTTCGTTTATGAACTTGTGGGAGAAGCTGGCCTTCTGCATGGCTTCATCGATGGTTTGGTTCAGCATCTGGGTGAAATCGTTCCCTCCGAGGGCGTGAAGGAGCCGCTCGTTGCTGCTGAAGGTGTAGTCGTACGTCTGGTAGCGATAGATCCTTTAACGGGAGAAAAGGAAATACACTCGCACCAGCTGCACAACACGTGCACCAGCCAAGGAGCTCTTATCGTGGAAACAGAATTCAAGCGTTCAGTTGCTGTTAATTATCTGCTGCCCTTGGAAAATGAAAAGAATCTCACGGTGCCTCCTGGGGTAGGGCTCCCGAGAGCCTTTGAAGGGAGCAGCAGGGCTCATACTTCCAGCCATGACCTAGCCTAAGTGGTAACAGGTCTAAGGAATGCGCATTTTCAATCCCCTCACCTTTCCTAACCAAAGCACGTTGTGCACTGCTACAAATTCAACGACCTTTAGCACCCAGGTGCCAGAGCCATGGAACGTCTGATCCCCAACCCACGTTTCTGCCGGCAGCACGTTGCCTCATCTCCTTTAAGATTACAGGACTTACCTCAATCTTCCTCCTCGGGAAAAGATTACCAACAGAAAGAGAGCAACCAGAGCCTTGTTTCTCAGTGCCAACGGGACGATTTCACCCATTTTTGCAACTCGGCAGGCACTGCACCCACGCCATCAGCCAGGAACCTTGTCCTCCCTAACGCTCCTGCCACTCGTAAGTAACGTCCAGCGCTCAGCACGTGGCTTCCAGCCACCGAGGTGGCTTCCTTACCGCATGAACTTGTCCAGGATGTCCTCCACCCACATGTACATTCGAAGGGGGTTGAGGCCGTAGTGCCAGAGGAGCTTGAGGACGTTGATGATGTACCAGCTGCTCTCCTCGAAGACGAACTCCTCTCCGTTGTAAATGCCCGCGAGGCCGCTGGAGACAGGGGCAGCGGAGAGACCTTGAGAAAAGGGGTGGGAAAAAAAAGGTTATTTAGTGAGGTTGGAATTTCAGGGCTTGGATTTTAGCTTCCTGAGAGGATTTCAGCTTCCTGAGGGGATTTTAGCTTCAGCTGGATGTTACGATTTGGTCCCGGAGCTGTTATAAAGAAGGGAAGGAGTTTGTTTATCTGCAGCCCCCCAGTAAAAGGGGCCCCACCTGCCTCAGACGAGTGTGTGGAATTGCCGGGGAGCTTCATGAGGGGGATTTTTAGGGTCGGGGAGGGGGAAAATAACAAAGCTTCGCCCTGGCTCACCCAGCTCCTTGACGAAGTGCTTCATGTGCAGGTTGAGGGGGCGCAGGACCGAGCCCCCCGCCTCGTAGCCCTCTCCCTCCACCTCCAGCGTGGCCAGGCGGCCTCCCACCGCCTCCCTCTCCAGCACCTCGATCCGGACGCCTCTCCCGAACTTCTCCCGGAGGAAATAAGCCGCCGCCGTGCCCCCGATGCCGCCGCCGACCACGGCTGTGAGGAAGAGGAACCATGAGGATGAAGAAGAGGAGGAAGGCAGCGCGGAGCCCCCTCAGAACCCCCTCCCGGCCCCCCAACCCCGCCGTTACCGATCCTCCCGGGGGCACCGCGCTGCTCCCCTCGGCCCAGGGCGGCCGGGGAGAGGGCGGCGAGGAGCAGCAGGAGGCTGGCGGCCGGCATGGCGCTGCACGGGGCCGGGCCGGGCCGGGCCGAGCCGTGGGGCCGAGGCGGGGCGGAGCAGGGTTAAAGGCGGCGGGGCGGGGGCTGGGCAGCAGCCGCGCCGCTGGTGTAGTGGTATCATGCAAGATTCCCATTCTTGCGACCCGGGTTCGATTCCCGGGCGGCGCACCCCTCTTTCATCCCTTTCTTTTTCTACTTTATTTTATTTTTTTATTCTTTTCGTTGCCTGAGGAAGACGCGGGGACACTTTTTAACCCCATAACACCGAGACGGGGACATAAAAACCAGCAATAACCCCACAATTAAACGGGAACCGGGAGCAAAGCGCATGCGCACAACCGCCGCCTCCCCCCCTCCCTTTTTATCCCCCCTCACGTCTCTTCCCCGCGCGCACGCGCACGCTGAGGTGGCGCGGGGCGCTCGTGCGCCTGCGCCGCCGCCGGGGAGGGGAGGGGGGAGAGGCGAGCGCTATTGGCCCAGCCCCGGCGGCGCATGCGCGCTGCCGCCCCCCCTCGGCCGGCCGGGCCCCCTTCGGCCGCCCGCCGCCATCTTGTGAGGACCCCCGGGCTTCCTGGGCGCGGCGGGGCCGGCGGCGCTCGGGGCTGCCGTGAGGCGCTGAGGGGGCCGGCTTCGGGCCTGAAGAGCCGGGGCTGGCCGGCGGAGGAGGAGGAGGAGCCGGCATGGAGGATGAAATGCCCAAAACCCTGTGAGTGGGGAGGGGGCGACGCCGCCGCTGCCGCCGCCGCCCTTTTGTTCCCGGCTCGGCGGGGAGGGGGAGGCCCCGGGCGCTCTCCTCACCTCCCCTCACGGCTCCTCCGCCACATCGAGGGGCCCGGCGGCTGCTCCCACCCTGGTTCGGGCCTCAGGGCAGCCGGTCCCAACCCCTCAGGGCCCAGCCGTGCCCCCCGCCCCATTCCCTTGGGGCCTCAGCCCTTCGCAGCCCCCTTTCCCCTTCCTCTCCTCAGCAGCTCCGAGCATCGGTCAGCGAGGAGGCAGCCCCGGCCTGGAAGGCGCTCGCCCAGCAGCGAGGTGCTCAGGAGCTTGAGGGAAAAACCCCGCGGAGCCCCAAATCGGCTCCTGGCCAAGTGCCCCTAAAGCACGCTGCGAGCCTCTTGGTTCCCAGGGAGCTGCTTGTAGCTGGGGGGCAGCTCCTCGCCTTGATAAGCACCCTAACTATTATTATTATTTTTTTTAATCACAAGGAGTTTTTGCTGGTGGTGTTCGTGCAGCTGATGCCCATCGCTGTCAGTCAGGCTTTTGGTCGGCTGCTGCTCCTGTGGCTGGCTGGGTTTGAAAGGTGTTTGGTGCAGACAGAGGGGTGGGCTTCCCTCCTTCCCCTGGCAGCTTTACCTGGAGCAGTTTCCCTTAATTAACCTAGGATTTGGTAAAATCACGGGCTCACCAGCCTTTCTGTTCCATCAGTGTACCAGCTACCACCGTGAGCTTTGTTTCACGTTGGCGGGATGAACGAGGAGGGAGAGAGGCTCTTGCCAAGCTGATGGGAAAGTTTCACCCTTGGACAACAGCCACAGCTATCCCGAGGGCTGCTACATGGCTTGGCTGAGTACCTGGAGGAAAACAAGGCTCTTACGTGACTTAGGCCAGCTCCTCAGCTCCGGGCTTTCCTCAGTGGTAAACCTGTGTTTGCCTCCACGTGTCCTGGTTCGCGCCTCCAAACTATTCTTAGCATCTACAAACATGGGTCAGACACAGGCATGCCGGTGTGTTTATTTAGAGCAATGTTTTCCCCCCTCTGTCCCCGTGAAGTTGTTGCCTGCGGTGGTCTCGGCGGCTCGCAGCTCGTGCTGGAGGGAGGGAATTGCCTGTGGTGGAGCACGTGCGGCGTGGTGCACAACCACGGGCGGCTTTTGGAGCTGCAGAGCTCCCCGTTGGGCGACGTGATGGGAGCTACGTTCCCCTGACCCGCTTCGAGCAGCGTCCCCGTGTCGGGCAGAGGGTTTTTTGTGGGGTTTGCAGCTTGGGTTGAGAGCGAGCAGCTTGAGGGAAGGAAACGCTGCTGAATTCCAGCTCAGGTCTGAAGTGGGTGCTAAATATTTGCTCGCACCAGGATTTCTGGAGGTAGCGCTACAGAAATCCCATCTGGATGTGGGTTTTGCTGCTCCCTTGCAGAGTTTTGGCGTGTTGTGAGGCGAGGAAGCAGCCGGGTATCCACAGACGTGTTTTTTGAGTTCCCTTAGCATATTTAAGCAGTTTTTCTGGAACAGTTTCCAGATGCTGTTGGAAATAAGGCCTTGTTCTTGTGATGTCCCTGTAACATGTTCCTTGAAGGGAGAGCCTTGATGTGCTGGTGAACGTTGGGAGCTGTGTTGCTTGTGTAAATGATTTCCTGGAGAAGGGGCTCCCTTCACGTGGCTGCTTACCATCCTCAAAAGTCGCTCTCCAACAGCAGAGATGATGAATCTGAAGAGCAGCTACAAGGCAGACAGTGTTTTTGGACTTGACAGAGAGCTCTTGTTTGTACTTTACGTGCTTCTCGAGTTCGTGTACCTCTGATTTACTCTGTGCACCTAAAAAGATCAGGAAGTGCTAACAGTTCAGCAGTGCTTTTCAAGAAGACACGTGGTGATCTACACACCCTGAGTCGTGTGTAGGGTGCCCTGGATCCTTCATCTGCAGAGAAAAGCAGCACCTGGCTCGCTCCTGAGAATCCAGTTAGCAGAAAACAGGGGTAAGAGGATGCAGGAGGTGACGAGCCTCTCTCTCCGAAGATCTCTGCTCCAGGTGGAGCATCACCCGGCTCACTCCTTGGAAAATTCATGCAGGGCAGTGTCCGGGTGTGTGCTGCACAGAAGCAGGTCGATATCTAGTGTGTAATCACACAGATCGTGTATAATCAGCGTGCACATATGTTGCTGCACTTTATGGACACATTTTGAATGGTCTGGAGAGATTCGTGGGACTCTCAGGGATCCTTTACCGAAATCCCACGTTTTCCAGCCAAATCTAACCTGCGGGCAGGGAGTGCTTAATACAAGGTCTGGTTATCAAAGTGAAAATCCAGCGTTGGCGCAAAGGTCAGGGTGCAGACACCGTGTGTGGAAACTTGCAGTGATAAGTAAACTGTTCATAAACCCGGGAAGTCACGTGGGAGGGTTGTTGCTCAGTGCCTGGGCTTATTTATTAATCCTAATTGCGATAATATTTAAGGAGAGAGAAGAAGCCCTGCTCATTATCAAGCACGGGGTTCATTGTCCTAAGGACAGTGCACTAAACCCTCCTCATGCCTCAAAGAGCTGATATTGATGAAGTTTGGAGCATGTAGCTGCTTAAAGTGGAGTGCAGCTCTGGCTCGTCCCTGAAATAGTTGCTCCCCTCGAGGTTTGCTGGCAGGGTTTGGGCCACGGCGTGGCTGAGGTGCTCCCCGCAGAGGCCGTGCTTGGCCACACGGCGTTCCTCTGGGGGAAGGTGCTGCTGAGGTTTCTGCCTGCTTCTCCGCATGCTTGCTTAAAAAATCCCGTGATTTGGGATTAAAAAAATAAAAATAATCCCTGTGGATTTACGTTTCCTTGCAGAGAGTGCAAAAGTGTTGTAAAAATCCCAAAGCAAGGTGAGGGGGTGAATTTGTGCTCCGTAAGGCTGATCCTTTCAAATGAAGGAAGATGAGGGAATGCCCTCACTTGGCACAGTCACCCTTGGTTGTTTCAGGGCTTTCAGAAGTCTTTTTTTAAAAGGAGCTGCCTAAATACTGTGTAAAACACTCGCTGAACACCAGATTTAGCTGTTAGGGTGGCTGGGGAAGTGGTGCTTACTGAACGATGGCTGCACGTGGTGGTTGTAACCGTTTCTACACATGGAAATGAGGTCGTTGGGTGCCCCTGTGGGGCTTTCTGCTTGGCTCTGCACCAGGGTAGCATTTTAGGACCGCAGACCTTTGGTGGGACCAAGGGCGGGGGCTGTTGCTGCCTGCCTTAAGTGACCCATTTGTGCTTGTTCCCTGACTCGCTGTACGCCTCGTTTTCACAGGCCAACCTGGTGGGGCTGGGTGTTAGAGGGACAACTTTCAGCAGTATTTGCTCCGTTACGTGGCTTTTGTCCCCTGGTGTCCCAGTGGCCACGTTCCTACTGCTGCTTCAGATGCCAAATCTCTCTCTGGGGAGAGTCGGAGTTGGTGGTGACCTGACAAGGGTCTTGACTGCTTGCATTTCAGTTTTTCTGCTTAAAATCCCTCTTCTCTACCTCCCCCTGCTTTAGCACCTGCACTTCTAACCTTTTATTTGGTTCTGTAGATATGTGGGGAACCTGTCAAGAGATGTGACCGAAGCTCTCATCCTCCAGCTGTTCAGCCAGATTGGACCATGCAAAAACTGCAAAATGATCATGGATGTAAGAGCCTTCGCCTAATTATTTCCGTGCTCGTTAGAGCAGATGGCTTTGGGTCTTTGAGTATTTCAGAATTCTCCTGGAAATACAGTGTGACCACCTTAAGGGGATGTAATAAAGGTGGAGGTCACAGTCACGTAGTTTTGGCCCAATTTCTGGTATAATATAAGGGGGGGGGGGGGGGGGCATTTTGAAAGGGACTAAGCAGGTTAATCCATGGGGATATTCGGAATTAGGTTCAAAAAGTCCTTTTGGGCCATCCTTAAACCTTTTTACTTAAACCAAAACCTCCTGGAGCACTGTTTGAGTTTGGATCGGATGAGTTAGATGTTCAGATTTAGTAAGTAAGGGGCTGAGAATAATAGCGAGGCTACAGCTTGAAGAGGTTTTGATCAGAAATCTTTTTTTTTTCTTTTCTACCAGACAGCTGGAAACGATCCCTATTGTTTCGTGGAGTTCTACGAGCATCGCCACGCGGCTGCAGCGCTCGCTGCTATGAATGGCCGGAAGATAATGGGTAAGGTAAGCTGTCATGTCTACAGGGTGAGTTGGAGCTGGAAAACACAGGCTGTACCTCAGATTGTGGGGGAGAAACCCCACGCGAGGCCAGGCGGATGCACTGCAGGCGTTAGGCACTTGGTTTGAACAGCAGCCTCAGCGTGGCTGACCAGAAAAGCCTTTTTGGCTGTTGTAGGAAGAATTCAGAATCAAGTGGGAATGTAGGATTGGGGAGGGCTCGGGGACAGCAGCCATAAAGAATATTTTAACTGCACTGGCCTTACCTGGACAACATCCCTTTCTCCTCATCCCTGAAAAAAACCACTCCCACCTAGCCAAAATATTTAGGCAAGGCACGCTCACCTGCTGTGCTTTTAGCTAGCAGGATGCAGTTTAGAAGAACAAGCCCTCCCCCCAAAAAAAAACACCTTCGGCTTAAGCTTTCCCCTGAATCTTGCATATCTGTAGCATCAGAATTAAATGCTGGTGGTGTCTGTGCTCGGTGGTGATTGCTGTGGTCTAACCTGGACAATTGATGTTTGCAGGAGGTGAAAGTGAACTGGGCAACAACCCCCAGCAGCCAGAAGAAAGATACGAGCAGTAAGTGTCGCTTACACGTCGAGTTGTTGCCTGATTTGTAGCAGTAGCTTTTAAACATAAGCAGTAAGCATCGTGCGGTTCTGTGCAGTAATGTTTTGATCGTAATCCTAAGATATTATTTAATGTGTTTGTGTTAATGAACTTAAGAACAAATCTAATCTTTGTCATCAGGTAGTACCGTTGTCAACACACTGCGTTCGCAAGGTAATTGTGTCTTCTTAAACATAAAATGAAATCTCTCGAGGGTATTCACTAACCACCTGGAGCTGTGTGTGGGGTTTTGTTCATCATTATTTCATATTTTTTTTTATGAAGAGACTTCCCTTTCGTTTCCCTGTGGCATCAGAAAGCAGCTTAGTGTTCACTATTTAATTCTGGTGCTGGTGTTCAGGTGTTTTGTAGGATTGCAACTGTGAAATTAAAAAGAAATAAATATATATGTGTATAAAACAACAAAAAAAATAAAATAATTTAAAAAATACACCTTTTCCTCTGCTATTGAGGCAGAATACTTGGCTCATTTTAACACTGCAGTATGCACTGCTTCAGACAGACTCCTTGGGAACGTGTAAACTTCTTCCCAAATGGGGCTTCTTCATTACCCAGTCGTGGCAAGTGTAGCTAGCGCTGCTTTTCTCAGCAAGCTTTGAATTCCTGGAGCCAAGTGGGGTTAAACTCCATCAGCATCCCAGCAGCCTTGAAAGTTTCTTACCTGCTGCAGTGCAAATAAAGTACAAAAGTCTGTGTATTGCTCTAAGATGGTGTGTGATGGATTGTTTGGTTGTAGTGGAGGAACTCAGATGCAGGATTTTTGTTTCTCTTTGGTGCATGTTTCTAATGGATCTGATACAAATTGAAGGGATTACTCTTTCCGTTCTGTTGCCTTCAGTCTTAGTTCACTTGCACATGGATTCACACACATTGAATTCACGTGGATTCACATGGTGTAATGGCTGGGCAACCAAAACTCGGGGCTTTTGAGAACTCAAATTCTTTAACAACAAACTGTTGCAATGCAAGGTATTTTTTTGATTTGTTCTTCACAACCTACGGTATTAATTTGGACGTCTAGCTAGGTTCAAAGTATGTCCTGCTCTAGAATGACTGTTACCTGCGTTTCTGGAAACTGTGAGATGTTTCAGTCGATGAGATTTTGTATAGTTTATGATCTCGTAACATATCAAAACTTAACATTAGTGTATCAAGAGAGAGATTTTCTTGTAGTGTGGCACATTAAGTAAATAGCTTGAGACCTTTTATGGTAAATAGACTGGTCTTAAAAGCAGTTTGTAAAAACAAAACGTAAATGCCATATGTCACACTAATATACTTAAAGTTACTGACTATACAGTGCTACCAAGCAGTGGATCTGTTACAAGCAGTAGTAAATTCTGTTTTATAGTGAACTCTAGTCTTCATGTAGTGTTTAAGACCTGGAAATCCATGCTATATGAGAGTGCTGTACTCTGTGTACGTGTCTGTGTGTTCAGGGGTTCTCTTCAAACTTTAAACTCCTTTTTTTTTTTTCTCTTTCCCCAAAAGACCATTTCCATGTCTTTGTTGGAGACCTCAGTCCAGAAATCACAACTGAAGATATTAAAGCAGCTTTTGCGCCATTTGGAAGAATATCGTAAGTAACTTTAGAGGGTAAATAAACTAAAAGTTCTCTCTCCTAAATGGAGGCAGCCTCATGTTTCAGTAAGTAAAAAATGAGAGTTGACAGAGTGCAGGAATATACATTCATCTGTTCATACAGCAACTCGAGTCTGAAAGGTTGGGTGTTAAGCAGGATGTGTAAAGAGATTTCTTTAGAGTAGCTCATTCTGCTTTCCTAGAACAGTTGCACACAACTTGCTTTGGTTTCATACTCCTTGCATTGTTTGGCAAAGCAACAGTGGAAAAAAAAAAGAGAGATAAACGTGGGGTTAAGCATTTAACTTGCCCTCTCAGCAACCACACAAGCATCACGCTTTATAGTTTGTGACTGAGTCCGTTTGCATGTTCACGTCTCGTGAGGCTTTGGATTTTTTGTTAGCCGTGGCGTGCAGGCCACCGGTAGCATCCGTTTTTTTGGCAGTTCAAAGTCCCACTCCCCCAAAATAAAAACCTTTCCAGCGCAAGGCTCCCTGTGGCACCTGAAGGCTGCAGCTCGAGCGGCCTCAAAGTGTTCGGCGCTGTGTCAGCCTGTAGGGCTTGGCCGAGTTGCACTCATCAGTTGTGCAGGGCGATGGTGTAACAAGCGAACGTGGTGCAAACGGGGAATAGTGGCCGCAGGTCTCTGCCTGCCGGTTTGTTGTATGCAGGGTGTAGCAGTAAGGAGCACTTCGTTCATTCCATCCTCCAAATGTAAACCATTAATTTTCCTTGTAGTGTTGTCTGTACTGGACATTGAAGTTTCTTGATGGTGATGTAAGAGAACGTAGAGTGCTTTGGAGTGTTGTGTAGTGAAGCATTTAATTGAAGTAAGTTTGTTTTTTTGTTTTTTTTTTTTTTGTTTTTCCCTCAGAGTCCAGTGTATTACTCTTTTAATGCCAGCTTGATTTCCTCTTATGATAAGGTTTTTAAAAAAAAAAAAGTGATCTGAATGTCGCTTGCTTCAGAGAACTGTAAAGCTTGACTCCATCTCCTGTCATCTAGGCAATGTAGAGGGTCAGACTCTTAAGGAGAGTCAATTTATCCTCACGGCCAAATGTGGTCTGGATGGAAGGCGTGAGGGACTCTGAAGTAGATCCAAACTGGCACTTTGCTGCTGGAATGAGAACGCAAGGCAGGGAGCAGTAGCTGGCTGCGCTGGTGTGAATGTGGTGGAGCTACGAACTAATTTGCCCCAACCTATTCAGCAGTAGGGTTCCGGGGTGACTCTCAGCAGATGTTCTTCTTTACCAAACAAATACTCCCCAAACAGAACTCCTCCTGAGCAAGGGGCAAAAAGTAACTTCTGATTATCCCCTGGGGAAGCAGAACTGATAGCAAACATTGCTCCACGATCCCTATTCCCCTTTGTTCCAGGAGAGCTTTTTGGATGCAGAGCTGCTGCTGTGTAGGAGCAGGGCTGCTGACCGGGCTCTGCAGAGCACGAGGTTTCTCTTCCCTAGCAGTGGTGATGGCAGGGAGGGGTGAGCAGCGCTCTTTTTTTGTGTCCCTCAGCACACCACTGTGAAGCCAACAAATTGAAAGCTGCAGTTTGCCCTGGCTTAAACTGCCAGTCCAAAACGAGAGGAGTAGTTAAAAAGCGTCCCCATTTTAACTCCTAAACTCTTGTTCCCCCAGAGGGTCAAATAAATAGCAGAAGGGACCTTCATTTTCTACTTATTTAAATTTAACCTGAAGGAATAAATATTGCTACTGTCTCTTAAACAGTCGAATGAAGTTACTTGACTTGACTTGTTCCTCATCAGTGACTAGTTTCTGGAAATGTGGTGCTAATGGAATATTTCCTGATTATTTTTTTTAAACATTGTTTTTGTTGGTGTTAAACTGAGCTTTTTTTTTCATGAAACCAAGGTTGAACTACTGCATGATTAGCACATAAGAAATTTTGGTAATTCTTTGCATCTGAACTTTTTAATCACTGTAAAAGCACACTTTCATTGTGGTTTCCTTTTATGCTTGCTGTACGCATGTTTTCACTTGTTCTCAAGTCTTATTTTCAAAGTTTTCAGTTGAGGGTAAGTAGAGATGAGTTTTTCCCCCCCTCCCTCTTTAGGCTATTCAGAGCAAACCGATCTAAAAGTACCCGAGTGGCTCTTCTCAGGCAATTTGTAACAAACTACCCAAATTCAGATCTAACCCAGGAAGGGAAATAAATAATTTTATTATTATTATTTTATTTATTTATTAAAGAAAAAACAATGGGAGGGGGGAGGTATTACAAAAAATAAAGAAATAATGTTTCTAGCATTGGAAGAGGTATTTTCCTCGGGCCTTAACGATGGTGTCAGTGCTGTGGGCTTACGTGTACCGGAATAAGCTGATGATACACCATTTGCAGTTAATGTAAGGCTTAAAAGAAATAAATTAGTGTAACGAACCTTCTCTTCATTGTGACTTTTCTCGCCAGTCTTGGAATGCTAAATGTTGTGCACATGTTACGCTAGTTTCTCTGACCCGTATAATTTTATACAGCCGTAAGTTACATTGCATGACTTTCTGACTGGTTTTCTGTTTTTGTTTCTGTTCTTTACTGCCTGTATGTGTGGGGCAAAGGAGGGGAGGAGAGGGTGGCCTGTAGGTGAGAGCATCTCAGCCCTTGGCTAACTCGTACGCAAATTGCCTGAGAAACACTGTAGAATGACGTTCCACGAGTGGGGTTTAGCTCTTGTAGCTGGGTTCTCTTTTTAACTCAATCTCAAATAATAGGGCTCTGGTTATTTTGCAGAGTGTCTCTGAAGAATGGACAGAATTGCCATGGCTAACTACAAGCTACAGTTCACAGTGGACAAACGTTGTAGTTTTCTTATTTACTTTTCTAAATTTTATTTTTCTTTTTGCTTTTTTATATCTTGTAGTTTCCAATCAGTCCTGTATGATTGCTGTTGTACAAATGCAGTTTAAATTATTTGTAATATGTAGTTTAAAACATAAATGTTTCGGTGTTTTATTTTCTTCAATAATTTCTGAAAATGTCAATCTCTCAAAATTTACAGCTGCCCACAGTCCAAAAAGGGGGTAACGAATTGACCTGAGAAAATTAAAGAATTCAGTTAACAGGCGACGTATGCCTTTTAATTCCTATCTTTTTTCATTTTTTCTATTTAATATTTTGAATGAGTAGGTAGAATGTGTTGGCAAATAGCGAGTTTAAAAATTGCATGGTTAAAGAGAGCCATTCAGCTAATGTTAGTCAGCTACGTGGCTTCAGTGATTCTTTTGAATAGCTGCTTTGACCATGCTTTGTGTCTTAACAGTATGTAAAAGCATTTGGAAGCGGGAGCCAACTGTCGTAAAGTACATACGTTTGTTAGAGAAGCTATTGATTTGCATGTTTACAAAATTAAGTTTAATTTTGCTACTACCTGGCAAAGCATTAGTAAAGTTCTGTTTAGAAAAGAAGCCATTTGCTTTGACTGTGTTGCTGGTGCAATAAACAGTTGACTTTAGTAGAGGTGAAACGTGAGAATAAGCTGTACATGTGACTCAAGTTGTCATTTGAGCGAGGTTGGCTTCGCAAGGTGCTAAACTGCCTCTTGTTTCTGCTTTTTAAGGGATGCGCGTGTGGTTAAGGACATGGCAACGGGAAAATCCAAAGGCTATGGCTTCGTTTCCTTCTTCAATAAATGGGTAAGCTGCAGCACGGTCTAGAGCACCTCTGAAAAGTGGGTGGTGGTTTTCAGCAGCTGCTCCAGGGAATGAGTATTTTTGGTCCCCAGCTCGCCCTGTTTTCAGTTTCCCCTCCTCTTGAGGGGCAAATGATTTGGTCTGTTTGGCAAAGTGCTTTAGTATGGCTTCAGTGTTTCAGCCTTGATGGTGAGTGACATCAGAATGAGTGAGGTACAGGAATGACAAAGAGAACATCTCTGGTATATCAGGTGGGATGACCTGTCGGTGTCTTCTTGGAAAGACTTAGGGCAAAGTGTTAAATGCTGTTTGTTGGCAATGAGTTAATAGCAAAAGATCTGGGCTGCCTGAGGTTAAGGTGACCTGCTTGGAAGACTGCCTGCCAGCTGAGCTGAAGGTTTTGGTACTTGTTTTGGTGAAGAAACCTTGCTAAAATGTCAGCTGGATGGGGTGTGACTTCAGAAACCAGAGGTCCTGCTGTAGGCAGCCTTTGATGTGCTCCGTGAAGCCGAACAGTGCCCCTTCTCCTCCCTAAAACCCCTTCTTTGAAGGTTTCTTTTGGCAAACTGCAGATGTCAGACAGGGGAGGTGTGTGGTGACTTCACTCCTGTGCCTGTATCTCAAAAGGCAGAAATGTCAAGAATGTTTTTCTTTTTCCCCTCCCTCTCTTGTGGGCAGGATGCAGAGAATGCTATTCAGCAGATGGGTGGCCAGTGGCTCGGTGGAAGGCAAATCAGAACAAACTGGGCAACAAGGAAACCTCCGGCTCCAAAGAGTACCTACGAATGTGAGTGTGTTCAGCTGGGCCTTCTGCAAACCTCCCACCATGCACATGGGGAGGAAAACTGTGAAATCCACACATTTGGAGATGGGGAGAGAAGGGAAAGTGGGTACTCAAATGCAAAAAACTCTTGAACACTTTCGAAACTCCTGAATAAATCAAGTGATGGTGATTGTATTAATGTTGCCACTAGGGGGATCCATCAAGCTTCTGCACGCTTAGTTTGGGAGCTGTCTGTCAGCACAACTGAGATGACTGTGTTGGTTGTTTTTTTTAACTTTGCTCCCTCATTTTTATGGCTTCCTGCTGTGGTAGAGAGCAGATAGGGCTGCATTAAAGCATTTCCACAGGAGAGATTTTAAATGAGGTGTATCGGACCTATTAGATAGGCCTGTGATGTGAATTTAGTTTCACAGCACTGTCCCTGTCCCAAGCAGCCTGTCCCACGTGGGAGCTGTTGCCAGAAGTCACGTACTGGGGACCAAACTTCCCTCCTGCCCCGTGCCACCCTTTGTTTTCAGGGTGTTGGCGAGTTGTGCCCAGTGTCTTGTGCCTATGAGTAAACACTCGAGTGCTTAAGAAGAACTTGTTGCCCTGTGTTTTATAGAGCAAAGGTCTGGAGGCTGTGTCTGTCTGAGACGTTAATTCACCACTCTGTGGTTCAGATAGACGGCCAGACATACCCAAGTGAAAGTGCTGACCTTGGTAAATATTTGTCACGAGCTCTGGCGGCCTGGCTCCTTCCTGGAGGCCTGTTGGGATCAGAGTTGTTGCATAACATGTGTGCGATCGGTTGAAAAACTCTCTAAAAAAATCTCTTGCAGCAAACACCAAACAGCTGTCTTACGACGACGTGGTCAATCAGTCCAGCCCGAGCAATTGCACTGTGTACTGCGGGGGTGTGACTTCGGGACTGACAGGTATCGTGTCTCCGAAACGCGGTGTCCCGTTGTGTGACACCGAGTGATGCCCCCGTCACCTCATTCTGATGCTCTGCTTCTTGTTGCTTCAGAACAGCTAATGCGCCAGACCTTCTCTCCGTTCGGGCAGATAATGGAAATCCGAGTCTTCCCCGATAAAGGATACTCCTTCGTGCGGTAAGGCTGTGAAGAACTTCGTGAAAATTAAGGGTTCTCTGACTGCAGCCTGGTCTGAAGAGTGAGTGAGGGCTTGGAGAACTGCTGGCACGAGCAGAAGAAAAAAAAACTTAACTCAGTCTAAACAACCTTGGCTATAAACAACCCGGTGTGCTTGTAGCCACATCTGTCTGCTGCCTGAGATGTGTCTTGCAGAAGACCCCTGCTTTCTGACTTAGGTTGATTCTGCTGGCAAGGGTTGTTGGGAAGACCCGGCCTTAGTCCCGTGACTACCCGTGCTGATACTCAAATCTGGGACTGGTTTATGCTGCTCTGCCCTTCCCTAGCAGTGCTGCAGTAGCCTTAATCATAACAGATCCCCGACTATTCCTTTTTTTTGTAATTTCCCAGTTGAGTTACTGAGGCAGTCAGTCAGTTTCAGTGACGTTTCTGGGAGCACCCTTATCTCTTAGTTGACAAGGCTCCAAATAATAAGTACTTACTGACTTGCTCTCCGTGCTGGTAATTTTTTTTAACTTATTTACTGAGTGATAATGGAACGAGTTACAACACTGAGACAGGAAAACCGACCGTAGCCTGGCAGTCCTTCTGCTTTGGGGGTGATGAAAAAAAGTCTCTGCAGTCAGCCTGCTCTTCTAGCAGAACTTAAACTCGTGCTGCTGGCTGTGGGGCTCTCTGGGGTTTACTTCCAGATGTTGCTCACCAAATTGTTCATGTTGGTACGATTTCTGTGTCAACAGGTTTAATTCTCACGAGAGCGCTGCACACGCCATCGTTTCTGTCAATGGAACAACTATAGAAGGGCACGTGGTGAAGTGCTACTGGGGCAAGGAAACACCAGACATGATCAGTCCGGTCCAGCAGGTCAGAACCCTCTGCCAATATCAAAGATGAAAGCTTTAATTTTGTCCCATAAAAACCTGTTAAATGGCTGTAAAGCCTTTGTGCTTGCCAGTTTGACGATGCAGAACGTGTGAGTTCTGTGTTACCGCTTATTTCATTAGCGAGTATTTCTCTGAAGCACAGTCAGGGATTTAAAATGCTTTGGAAGATGTGGAATCTTGTTATGTAAAAAATCATGATGCAAAATTTTGAAGAAAACTTGCAGAAGGCTGTCCACATGTGGCATATCTTTGCCGTGAAGGTAAATGTCGGTGCCGTTGCTCTTTTCTGGATCTCTGCAGAAAGGCTCTGCTCTTTGAGGAGACAACTGCCTTGTTTATGGGTGAAACTTGAGTAATTAAATGTTTGTGCACCGAAGGAACGTCCTACTAAATATCTACGTTTCCATTTCTGAATTATTTTAGCAAGCAGACCTGCAAGTTTCCAAGTGAAGGCAGATGGGGCAGGCGGGATGAGTCGTGAGGCTGTAAATCGCAGCGCTCCTGGGCACTGCTTAATACGAGGCCGTTTGTGCTTGCAGAATCAAATCGGCTACCCGCAGGCATACGGGCAGTGGGGCCAGTGGTATGGCAACGCGCAGATCGGTCAGTACATGCCCAACGGCTGGCAGGTCCCGGCGTACGGGATGTACGGGCAGGCGTGGAACCAGCAGGGCTTCAAGTGAGTATTGTGCACGGCCCCAGTGATGGGGATTTCCTACGGGGGAGCGTGTGCTCTCTTCTCCTTCGGAGAGCAGCACGGGGATTTCTGTTTTCCAGCCAAGGCGTTTTCAAAGTGGTTCTTGAGCTTGGATGGGAGTTGAATTGCGTTCTTGCCAAGCAGGGAATGTGCCATGGGTGTGAAATCCTCTGATTTTGCTGCTGGTAACAGCTGCCGTGTTTCTGAGCAGTGACATCAAATGCCGTTTGGGTGGAAGCAGTGAATGCAGATCACTGTGCTAAATCGTGGGCTTCTGAGTGATAGTAGAGTGGTTCTGTTTGGGAGGCAGCAAACCTCTCAGCTCTGGCTGAGCAGTGAAGAGTTCTCCTCCTCTTTCCGGACTGCTGTCAACAAATTCTGATTGCTGTTTTCTTTTTGAGTGTTCCTCTTTCTGACTGCCCCTAATTCCTGCACATCAGGAACACGCGAGCTTCTCCAGCGCCTCTAGGGGCTGGGCTGGGGAGCCCCAACAGTTTCCCACTGTCATGGGGCTGAGCGTTTGGGGTGAAACTCCTTTCCATCCCCTTTTGTAGAAGCACCAGTGCTTGATATCCCTGGAAAATCTGCATCAGGTGCCAAGGCGTGCTCGTTGTGGGCTTGAGTAGATCAGGAAATGATGTGCAGATCCAGGATGGTAACACTCGGGGCTCACACGGGCACGTCCGTTCTTCCTCCGAGTCCAAACCTCACCTAACGTTCTGATTTCCTCCCCAACAGCCAGACACAGTCTTCGGCAGCATGGATGGGGGCGAACTACGGAGTTCAGCCACCCCAGGGGCAGAACGGGAGCGTGATCACCAACCAAACTGGATACCGCATGGCAGGCTTCGAAACGCAGTGAGAAAAGGACTCTGAAGCCGAAGGCTGCTGGGCTCGAGGCTGCGAGGAGTGCTGCAAAGCCTTTTGTTTACTGCAAAGAATTACCAGATCAAGTCAGTGCAAGTGTCAGATACAGTGTATTTATTTAAGAGAGAGAGAGAAAAAAAAAAAAAAGCGTTTTTAATCATGAAATTGTCATCCACATTGTTTAAAAAAAAAAAAAAAAGAGAAAAAAATCACAAAAAACGAGATGCTGGATGTCTGCCAACTTTTGCCTTCTTTTCCTCCTTTCTATATGTGTTTCTTAAGATCCACGTTTGAAACACAGCAAATGCAGGGACTACTGCCACTTAAAATTGGGGCAGGAAATTGCACAATTGTCAAACTTTTTTTCCTTGGAAGTAGCGTGCAGTTTTAGTTTGCATTCCGAATGGTTTAAAAGTGTATTATAAAAGCCGTTGTACAAAAAGAAAAGCCAAAAGCGTGTGAATTCTGGGGACGGCTCCGTCTCCAGCCTTTGCACAAGTCTGTTTTAAAAGAGCCTCTTGTATAAAGTGTCCATCTCTCCGCTTTTGTTACACCGGGTTTTCCACTCTAAGTTATTCGTTTACATCGTTTTGTACCGAAGCGTTTTCTCAGAGTTGTCTTTTTGCCTTACGACCGTGACCGAAGCTCTCACCCCGCGGGGGGACGCGCGACGCTCGCTGCTCAATCGGCTCCCGACCCCTCCGAGGGACCGAACGTCGTGGGCGTTGTGTTCCCCGCGAGCAGGTGCCTACAGCAACCCCCGCCGGGCTCGCGCGAGAGGATTTTTAATCTTCTGGTGGAAAAATCCCTTTTGCGATGTGTACCGGGACACCGAAAACCCTGTTCCAACTCTTACTAAAATGTGATGAATACCTACGAACCAGCTTGGGTTTTGTTTTTTTTTTTTTTTTTTATCTTATCGATTTCTACATTTACATGTACTGATTATGTAAAATATTTTAGCAAATTAATATTTTGCACAAACGTTAGCAAACTTTGTATGTTTCCTTATTTAAAGGTAGGATGCAGAGTCCTTGATTTATGCATAATTTTTTTTTTTTTTTGCATGTGGATATCAAATATACACTTTGGTAGTCTTTGAATACAACCTCATCTTCTCTTGTTTTTAATAACTTTTTAAAAAAAAAACACCAAAAACACCAAAAAAAAGCTTCCAGGTGGCTGCAGGAATGTCTTGTGCTGAGGAAGCTGCTGTCATGTCAACTGGGTGATGCGTTTTGTGAGGTTCGGAAGCCAAACCACATTTTTCTGTCCTACCTCTTGACCAGCCTTCAAAAAAAAAAAAAAGAAAAATGGAAAAAAAGGGGAAAAAAAGGAAAAAAAAGAACAAAAAAAGGCAACTCTGAAGCTTGGTCTGTGCTCTTATTTATTTCCCTCTATTACTGCTCCGGGCGGGCTCTCCCTGCGGGAGGACCTGCCGCTCGGGTCACTTTTTGGGTGGGAAAGCGCCGAAATCGCCCTTTTTCACCCCATTATTAAAGGGCTGCCCCCTCGGTGGGCACTGCGCCTGCGCGCTGCGGCGCGCCTGGAACTACATCTCCCGGCGCCCCCCGCGGCGCGTCACGTGGGCGCGGCGGGCCAATGGGGGCGCGGCGGCGGGCGGGCCGGCGCCATGGCGGAGGTGGGGGGGCGCTGAGCGGCCTCGCGGCGGGCCCGGGCTGGAGCGGGGGGCGCGCGCCCAGGTAACCGAGGGGAGGGGGGGGGCGGGCGAGCGGCCGCGGGGCAGGAAGTGACGTCAGAGGGGCGGGTGGAGCGGCGGGGAGGGCCGCCGGGCTTCCCTCCCCCCCCCTCCCCTCCTCTCCCTCCCGGCGGGGGGCGACGTCACCGCCGTGACGTCACCGCGCGACCTCCTGAGGGGAGGGGCTGAGGGGGGGGGAACAGCCCCTGAGGGGTGGGGGCGTCCGGCCTGCACCAGTGCCTCCCAGTGCAAACCAGTGCCTCCCAGCACCTCCCAGTGCCCCCAGTGCCCCCCAGTACTTCCCAGTCTCCCCCAGTTCCATACAGCCTCTCCCAGTGCCCCTAATCTCCCCCAGTACCTCCCAGTCTGCCCCAGTTCCACACAGCCTCCCCCAGTGCCCCCCAGTCTCCTCCAGTGCCCCCCAGTCTCCTCCAGTCCCCCCCAGTCTCCCCCAGTTCCACACAGCCTCTCCCAGTGCCTCCCAGTCTACCCCAGTGCCCCCCAGCCTGGTGGTTCCTGTCCGGTTTTGGGGTCTGGGGGGCTCAGAATCGCCCTCCCTGGTGGTTTCTGCCCTCTTTTGGGGCCTGCTGAGGACGGAGTCGCTATCCCAAATGGCTTTTATCCAGTTTTGGGGTCTGTTGGGGACAGAACCACCTTCCCAAATGGCTCCTGCCCACTTTTGGGGTCTGTTGAGGACGGAGCCGCCCTCCCAACCGATTCCTCTCCGCTTTTGGGATCTCCTGAGCCCACCCCATTTTCCGAGGGCCCTGTAGGTGTCACCAGCACCCCACATCCCTCACGTCCCTTCTGTGACTTCCTCTCCCCATTTCTCTCATCCCCTCACAGGTTTTCCCTCCCTGGCGGGATGGAGCCGGCTCCGGCGAGGCCGAAGGCCCCGTCCTTCCTCTCGGACCTGGGCAAAGCGACGCTGCGGGGGATCCGCAAATGTCCCCGCTGCGGCACCTACAACGGCACACGGGGGCTGAGCTGCAAGAACAAGACCTGCGGCGCCGTCTTCCGCTACGGCACCCGCAAGCAGCCCGGCGTCGACGCCGTCAAGCTCATCACGGGCTCCGAAGCGCAGCTTTATTCCGTGCGCCAACGGGACCGGGGGCCGGATCATCGGGGTTTCGTAGAGCTCGGGGTCTCGGAGGCGGCCGTGCAGCCGGTGGTCGGCCCCGTGGCGCCGCGGTTGGGCGCGGGGCGCTGCCACGTGCCGGCCTGCCTGCAAGCGGCCGCTCAAGGCGTGGTGGAGAAGCAGTGCCAGCACGTCAAGCTGGCCCTGAGCTGCCAAACGGAAGCCACGCCGCTGGCCCTAAAGAGCTCCGTCCTCAATTCGGTGCAGGCTTCCCCCGAAACCAAGCAAACCCTCTGGCAGCTGGCCGCCGAGCCCACGGGGCCGCTGGTGCAGCGCGTCACCAAGAGCGTCCTGGTGGTGAAGTGCGAGGCCAGCCAGAGGCACAGCCTGGGCTACCTGCACGCCTCCTTCGGCCACAAGGTGAGCGCCAAGGCGCTGGCCGAGCACCGCTTCGTCTGCTCCTGCCAAACCCCAAAACCCGGCAAGGGAGGCGCCGGGGGGAAGGAGGAGGCGGCGGCGGTGCCGGCAGCACCGCGCTGCGTTCACTTCTTCGCCTGCATCTGCGCCTTCGCCAGCGACGAGAGCCTGGCGCAGGAGTTCGCCGATTTCCTCGCCTGTGATGCTGGAGGTAGATGGGGGAACCACGGGGGGTTTAGGGTTTGGGGCGGTGTCGGGCATTGGGCACACTCGTCGCTGCACCAGGGAAAAGGGAACATCGTGACCGCTCCCCGTCGGCGCTTTGTTAGCTGGTGCTTCGTTAGATGGCACCTCGGTTGCTGCAAAAAACCCTACAAGGAATGGGTTTGCTGAAAAAAAGACCTACAAGTAACAAGTTTACTATAAAAAACCCTACAAGCAACCAGTTTGCTGCAAAAGAAAACCCTACAAGCAACAGGTTTGCTGCAAAGAACTCTACAAGCAACAATTTTTTTGCAACAAAAAAAATAATACAAGGAACAGGTCTGCTGAAAAAAAAACCTACAAGCAACGGGCTTGATACAAAGAACCCTACAAGTACCAGGTTTGCTGAAAAAGAAACTAAAAACAACAGGTTTGATGCAAAAAGCCCTACAAGCAACCAGTTTGCTGCAAAAAAAAAACTACAAGCAACATTTTTTTTTGCAAAAAACCCTACAAGCAACAGGTTTGCTGCAAAAAACCCTGCAAGCACCAGGTTTGCTGCAAAACAAAACAAAACAAAACAAAAAAAACTACAAGTAATGGGTTTGCTGCAAAAAAAAACTACAAGCAAGAGTTGTTTTTTTTGCAAAAAAAAAGCCTACAAGCAATGGGTTTGCTACAAAGAACCCTACATGCACCGAGTTCGCTGCAAAAAAACCCTACAAGCAATGGATTTGCTAAAAAAGAGGTGTCCTGAAGCAGCTGGGGAACGCTTCTGAGCCCTGCCTGGGAAATCAGACCCCCAAAACACGTATGTGAGGTGGAAATCGTGCCCCAGGCCTCGCTGTGGCCTCCTCAAAAAGCTCTGCCTGGGGCTGGGGAAGGTTTTGGGGTCCCTCTGGGGAGCCAGGCCACAGCTCCTGGGTTTGGTTCTGGTTTTTTTTTGGTGTTTTTTTTACAAGCAGCCCCCCAGGACGTGCAGACCTCAATCGCATTCGCTTCGGGGAGCATTCCCTGCCTGGAAAACAACCCCAACCCCAAACATTTGGGTCCTGGCCCTGCTTCTCCTTCCTCAGCCCTTGTGGGGTCAGCCTGCAGGGCTGCTCGGGGCCACAATTACGGGACCACGGGGCGGGTTTGAGCCCCCACAGGGAGGATTTAAGTCCCCAGGGGGTGTATTTGAGCCCCCAGGATCACTCCAGCCCACGATGGTGAAGAACTGAGATGATTTTAAGGCCCGATTTCCTCTCCCCTAGGTCTGAAAGGCGTCGCCGTGCCCCCGCTGCTGTGCGGCCCTGAAGCCTCTGCCCTGCAGGCCGGGGAGGCCGCTGCCAAGCCCAAGAAGAGGAAAAAGGACCTGGCGTGTGGTGAGCACTGGGGCTGGAGGGGCTGAAGGGGGTGCAAAGGGTTTTTGGGGGCCATGGGGCCGTGGCCTCGCTGCCCCCTAACCCTTGGTGTTGCCCCCCAGGGACGCAGGCGAGCGGCCCACTGCTGGCTCAGGACCCGGCAAGCCTGAGGAGAGGCAGCACGAAGAAACCACCCGTGGCCTCCTCGCTGAAAAGGCAAGGTGAGCCCCAGCCCTCGTTAAAAAAAAAGAAGAAAATTTGGGAGGTGGAAAAGAACCGGGGCCCTGCTCACCCGGCACGGGGCGGGGGAGCTGGCCCGAAATCGGTTTGGCGCCGAGGGACGGTGCTGAGCTGCTCCTCGGTGGATTTATTCGTGCAGAGAGCTTTGGGAAGGTGGCCTGAGGCAGGGATGGGGCTGGCGTGGGCGTCACAGCGATAAAATCCTCATGTGAAGGGGAAAAGAGGGGAATCGGGGCAGGTAAAGGCAGGAGAGGGTTTCTCTTGGGGCACTGCCACCGTCTGCAGCGCCTCTGATGGCTGGAGCTGCTTGAAGGACCCATCCTGGCCAAAATTGGGGCATAATTGGGTTTTTTAGTGGCCAATATTTGTTGAGAAGGAGCCGCCGGGGTCTGGCCTGCCTCTGGGAGGTGCCAGGGGGAAAGGAGACACGGAAAGGAGATGCAGCCCGGATAAGGCTCGCTGCCTCGGGGAGATTTTCCTAGGCATGCACGTGCTAACTCTGCTCTCCAGGCAGCAGGCAAAACCATCTGCATGGGTTTGTTGGCTGGCCAGGGCCAAAAGGGTTTGTACAGCGTGGTTTGAACCTTTTTTTTTTTAACCTCTCCGTTGTAGTTTTTGCCCAGAAAGTGGTTCTTTCCCCCGCTGCTTTGTTGCCCTTTTTTTTGCTGGGTCGGATTTGCTCTGTTGCTGCCCTCCTTGAGCAGGTGAGCCACGAAACAGGAGCGAGCATCAACCCCTCTGCCTGATGCCAGGGAGCTTTTTGGACCTCCCAGGACCCTCCAAACCCTGCTCCTGGGGAAGCTGCTCCCCCACGACACCGTGGTGCCCAGCCCCTAGCTCTTACTGACGCCAGCCCCTTTATTTTTTTACCTTTATCTATTTTTTTTAAAGCAGGACGCTGCTTTTAAGCTAACCCTTGTGTTTCTGAGCCCCTGGGACACCCGATAGAGCAGTGCCCACTCAGAAAGGTTTCGCTCTGGTTCTTGTCCTCCTGTCTGCTGCCTTTCTGTGTTCTGCTTAACAGAGCCCGTGGCGCCGGCGCCGCCGGGGAACCGGTGAAGGTAAAACGGGAAAAAAAACGAGGAGCTCCCGTGGGGCCGGCCCACACCGCGCTGGGGGGGCCGTGGTTCTTTGTTCCTGCCCGTTTCCTTGCTCCTCACGCGTGTGTGACGATGGGGACTCTGATTCCCTTCTCTTTTTTTCTCTCCTAGGCTGTAACCAGCTGCTGGACGAGGCGCAGGTCACCCTGTCCTTCCAAGACTGGCTGGCCAGCGTCACCGAGCGCATCCACCAGACCATGCATTACCAGTTCGAAGGTAAATCAGCCTTCAGGAACCACTGCCCCCGAGCCCCCGGGGCCAGCAGCGTTGTTTCCAGCGCCCTCTTTAAGCAGCCGAGCTGCCGGCAGCATTAAATAACTTTAGCCCAAAGGGAGGCGCGTGCTCTGCTCAGCTCGGAGCCGAGCGTTATTTTTGCCCTGGGAAGTTTCTGTTTGGCTTTGGTTCCTTCCCCGAGCGCGGCGTTAAGCTTAGCAGGAGCTCGCTGCTGCTCCTTGTGCTCAGGGAAGGGAGAAACTCCCCCTTCGAGGTTATTTATGCGTGAAGAAATTGCCCGGAGCCGAGCCGGAGAGGTGAGGTGAGGTAAGGCGAGGTGCCTCACGTGGCACCGAAGAAATGTTGGGGATCCTCCCTTGCCAGTCCTGAGCCTGCTGCTGCTCTCAGCCCCCCGCGTGCCCTCAGGGCAGGGCTCTGCGTGGTGTGGGGCGAGCTGAGCCCCGTGCACGGGCGGCTGCAGGCAGCAGCTCGCATCTGGGAGCCCAGAGGAGCAGAAGTCAGCGGCGCTGCTTCCTCCGTGGCACTTCCTAAAGCTCTCAGCTGCTGTGCTGGAAGCCAGCTGGGCTCTCCCCAAGCACAAAAACACCTGAAGGAAGGGGTTCTCTCTTTCCAAGCAGTGTAAAAACGCCCCGAGTTGGTCCAGCAGGCAACCACACACCGCTCTGTGGCAGCTGTTAAGTGCAGGGCTCCTGCAAGGCCTCTGGCCTCCAGCAAGCTGCTGCTGCTGAGCTCCCTTTGCTCACTTCAAGCCCTTTAGGCTGCCCCCGCAGCTTAGGGGTTGCATTGACCACAAACCCTACAGGGCAGCTGCTGTGCCCCTGCTGCCCCTCTGCAGACTGGAGCCCCCCAGAGGGGCTGGAAGCAGCTGGCAGAGAGCACCAGGGGTGGCAGCACGGAGATTTCTGCTGGGAGGGAGGTGGCAGGACCAGGCTCTGCCCAGACGCAGGGTGGGAGGCCAAAGAGGCAAACTGAAACACGAGGAAACGTAGGAAAACATAAGGAAACGCTTCCCTGGTGGTCAGACCCTGGCACGGCTCTTCCAGCCAGCTTGGAGGGCTCCGGTGGTGGAAATCCCAAACCCTGAGCAGGGAACAGAGGTGAATAACCCCGGCTCCCTCCCCGGCTCGCTGCCTCTCGGCCGCTAACCCCTGCCCTCATGTTTGTGACCGCGCAGGCAAGCCCGAGCCCCTGGTCTTCCACATCCCCCAGGCGTTCTTCGATGCGCTGCAGCAGAGGATTTCCAGTGGGAGCGCCAAGAAGAGGCTGCCCAACTCCACCACAGGTACGACGGGGACTTGCTCACGCAGAGGGAGCTCTCTGTGTGCCTGCTGAGGGAGGAAGAAGCAAGCAGCAGGCACTTTGCTACCCCTCTCTTTTTTCTGGCAGCCTTTTTTTTTTGGAAGGAGCCCCACAGGGGTGTGAAGCAGGGCAGAGGACACAGGCTAAGCAAGACCTGAGGTATTAGAGCTGCAGAAATAAATGCAGCAGGCACAGCTCGAGGCAGCGGGCCAGGCAGGATTTACTTCATTAAAGCAGTTATTATCGTGCTCTTAATGGACCAGAAGAGTCCACGAGCAAGTGCAGAGCAGCGTGGTTGGGGGCTGTCGCTGAGGCAGGGCAGCCAAAGAGAAAGAAAAAATGAAGTTGCAGCACCAGCCCCATCCTGCAGCTTCCCCCCAGCATTTTGGGGCAGCCCTAACTCCACTTCCTTCCCCACCAGCCACTCCTAGCTCCGTTTTCCTCCCCCCCCAGCCACCCCTAACTCCATTTTCCTTCCCCCCAACCTCCTCTAGCTCAGTTTTCCTCCCCCTCAGTCCCCACTAAGTGCATTTTCCTCCTCCCCAGCCACCCTTAACTCCGTTTTCCTCCTCCCCAGCCATTCCTAGCTCCGTTTTCCTTCCCCCCAGCCATCCTTAGTTCCATTTTCCTTCCCCCCAGCCACCCCTAACTCTGTTTTTCTCCCCCCAGACCTCCCCTAGCTCAGTTTTCCTCCCTCCCAGCCTCCCCTAACCGCATTTTCCTCCCCCCCAACCTCCCCTAAGCGCATTTTCCTCCCCCCCAGCCACCCTTAATTCCCTTTTCCTCTCCCCCAACCCCCCCTAACTCCGTTTTCCTTCCCCAGCCTTCGTCCGCAAAGACGCCCTTCCCCTGGGGACCTTCTCCAAGTACACGTGGCACATCACCAACATCCTGCAGGTGAAGCAGATCTTTGACACGCCCGAGGTAAGGGGGGACGGAAGGCGCTCCCCGCACCACGCTGCCGCGCGGTAGCCAAGCTCCTGACCTGGGTGCTCCCGTGCTTGCCGGCAGCTGCCGCTGGAGATCACGCGCAGCTTCATCCAGAACCGGGACGGGACCTACGAGCTCTTCAAGTGCCCCAAGGTGGAGGTGGAGAGCATCGCCGAGACCTACGGGCGCCTGGAGAAGCAGCCGGCCATCCGGCCGCTGGAGCTCAAAACCTTCCTCAAAGTGGGTGAGTGGGCAGGGGGCGGCGCGGCCCAGCGCACGAAGAAACCCCCCGGGTGCTGAGGAATCCCCCCCACAGGGCACCCCTACAGGGGGGAAATCCCATGAGGAAGAGAGGGGCTCCCCCGAGACCTCCACACGTGGGGAGTTCCCTCAATAAAGGGTCCCTGCACACCCCAAAAACGCACTTAGGTACAAGATGAGGTTTTTCTCCAGCCCCTGTTCCCAACAAAAACCACCCTAACGGCCACCTCTGCCTGAAATTGAACACCCACAAGTCGCACATCCCTCCCCCCCAAAAAAAAACTAATCTAGAAGCCCCCCTGCAAGAACAACACCCCAAAACCCAACCAGCCTCCCCCTGGGACCACAAGGAGAGGTCCCAGGCCCCCCTCCTCACCCTCTTCTCCCCCCCAGGGAACACCTCTCCCACCCAGAAGGAGCCCACCCCCTTCATCATCGAGTGGATCCCCAACATCCTACCTCACTCCCGCATCGGCGAGCTGCGCATCAAGTTCGAGTACGGCCACCACGGCAGCCGCCAGCCCCCTGCCTTCTCCGAGCAGCAGGCGCCGGCGCTGGAGCCAGCGCTGGAGCTCGCCCCGCTCGCCACCATCACCTTCCCCTGAGCCCCTGGGCCACCGGGGCCACCAGGCAGGCAGAGGTTAGCCCGGAAAAGACAAAAAAAAAACAGCAGGGAAGGGCTGGTTACCTGCTCGCCCTCCAGCAAGCAGCTGCAAAAAGAAGCAGTCCCGCTCGCCGGGTGCACGCTGCTCCTCGCTGCACCCAGGAATGGCAGGTGGGGGGCTCGAGGGGGCTGCACCCCAAATATAGGGGTGTCCATACCCAGGGGGGCCCCCCAGCCAAGCATCACCGCCGCCCTGGGGAGCCCCGGCTTCAGTTGGGGTGAGCTGGGGGCTTTGGGGCTGAGCAGGGGCTGGGGGGCACTTGGGGTCCTGGGGACAGGAGGAGACCGGGGTCCTCGCCCCAGCCCCGCAGGGAGAAGAGCTCTGGGAGCTGAGCGCTGTGCTCCAGCAGCCCCCAGACCGTAGGGGGGGCTCCCACCCCCATCCCCGTGCCCCCCTCGTTGCCAAAACCTCACAGGCTTGCACCGATTAGGCTGGCACCGCTCACCCTGCTGCAGGACATAGGAAAAAAAAATAAGAAAAGGAAATAAAGCACCCATCTCAGGCAGTTCTGATTTTCTTCTGGCTGCCCCTTGCTGCGTAGGCACAGCCCCGTGCTGCTCAGCCCCACAAGGATGGGGCTGCAGCACCCACAAACTCACTAAAGGGGGGCTGGGGGGCACCCCAAGGCTGCTCTGCCACCCCCCAGCCTCAGGAGCTGCCCCTAAAAGAGGGGACCCAGCACCCAAAGCACCCCCCAAGCACCCAGGCAGGGTGGGAGCCCCCCAGCAAGCCCCCAGGGGGTTTAAGAGGCTTTGGGATCCCTGCCCTGGATCCCAACGGGGCACAGCCCCATGGCAGGTGGTGGGTGTTGCTTCGTTAGTGCAGCCTCGTTAGGGCCAGCCCCAGGCCCTGCTCTGCTCCTTTGCCCTCCCAGACCCCTTTTCCCTGGGGTTTTGCGCCCCTTTGAGCTCCCCCGGCCACGTTGGTCCCGCTGCAAGCAGGGGAAGGATGCAGAGGAAAAGGGGGAAGGATGGGCCGCAGGGTGAAGGGCAGAGGATAAAGGGTGGAGGATGTGGGCTGCGGGGTGAAGGGCACGAGATTAAGGGGTGAAGGAGGCGGGGGGAGGAGGCAGGAGAAAGGGGGGGGATAAAAGGTGAAGGATGTGGGATAAAGGGTGGAGGATGAGAGATAGGAAGAGGCAGGATGAAGGAGGAGGGATAAAGGGGGGAGGATGCAGGATGGAGGCTGTAGGGGGAAGAGTATGGGATAGAAGAGCTGTGAGGATCTGGAGGGTGCTGTGGGGGACCAAATTGCACCGCAGAAAAGCCATTGCCAGGTTCAGAGCCTTCATCATTGCCCCAAAAAGGGAGGATAATGAGCAAAACGGGGCGTTTGGTTAGGAAAAATACATCTCTGAGCCCCGCATGGCTTCGCAGCCCCCCTGGGAGCAGCCTGGGGACCAGCTCTGGCTGCTGGGGGAGGAAGGGGAGGGAGCAGAGCTGAGCCCCCCACCCCAGGCAACATTGGGGTCGTTCCTCAAGACCCAAAGCACAAGAGAAAGGGAGGGGGACACCCCCAGGCACCCCCAGCTCGGTTCGGAAAGCAGCAGGCAGCTCGCTTTGGTAATGAAATAATTTATTGTCTAACAGTCAAACAATACAGAAGTTTACATACACACAGCAAGACTCTCCTAAAACACCTCTGAACTTCCTAAAATCGCCTGTGCTAACTGTAAGAAAAAAGCACCATTGGGTGGTCTCGACACAGGAGGCGTAATGCTGGGGTATTTACACCGGGAGCTGAACGGCCGGAACCAAAATTCGCCTTCTCCCATCCGCTGCTGCCCCGTTCAGTCTGGGAATAAAAGCCAGTGAGAAAGCCAGGCAAGGGGGGGTGGTTTGGGGGCAATTTGGAAGCAAAACGGGGAAAAAAAATAGGGAAAGGGCAAAGAAAACGCAGCAAAAGCACACCCAGACCGCTTAAAGGGTCGGGAAGGCTCGCGAGGCGTGCAGCAGGGGGATGGAGACGCCTCCGCGCAATTTCTTCTGGCTAAAACGTGGGGTGTGGGATGGGAACGGGCACGGGGACGGTCCAGGTGCTTTGGGAATCCGGCTGCTGGCACCTGCCACAAGCGCTACAAGGGGAGCAGAGAGGGAGCGTGGCCAAGGCAGAACTCCTCCCGCTACAGTACAGTGTCAAAACCTGAAATCGGGTACAAAAACGGGGCCGTGGGGGGAGGCCGAGCCCGTACCTATTGCTACAGGGGGGCAGAAGTGCTGCGGGACGGAGCAAGGTGCCGGGGCGGCGCGCGGCCGCTAATGCCCAGGAGAGGAGCAGCGGCACGGGCAGGACAGCAGCAGGACGCTGCCCGATCCCTTCCTCTGCCCGTCGCAAGCTCTCCCCAAAAATAAGAGCCATCTGCACCGGATCTGCTCCTCCACAAGGAAAACACCCCCCCAAAAAAAAAATTAAAAAAAAATAAGCGTGGTTTGGGCTCGCACACGTCTGTGCAATCGTAAACGTGGGGGGCGTGAGCGGCTCCTCGCTGTCCCCCTTTTTTTTTTTATTTAAATAATCTACAAAAATCTAATTGCTGCAGCTTATTTCTTAGTAATGCTGGTGTGAATTCGAGGAAAAGGCTGGCAAAACGGAGAGCGGCGCTAACAGCCGCTGGGCGCACCGAGCGGGTGCGGCACCCACCGGGAGTTTTGGGGAAAAAGCCCGGGGTTTCCGCCTCGTGCCAGTTCAACTTTAGTGCCTCGTTTTCCAAGGGTGGAGCCCTTCGGCGCCGTCAAGCTGGAGAGGAGCACGTCCAAACAGTGCAAAAGTCAATTAATTACTGCTTTATAGTGGGAGGAAAAAAAAGTAAAAAGGAAAACGAAACAAAACACACAGCATTTCACCAAAACAACGCCGTTAACCCAAAAAAAGGCACAACACACACACACACACACTCAAATTTACAGAGTCAAAGCCTTAAGACTGGGTACGCCTAACTGAAAGTGAAACACAGCATTTTTCTCTCTCGGTGCTTTTCTGAAGACTCAGCGCTGTGGTTCCCGTCCCGAAAGCAGCAGGAGCCGCAGCGCTGGGCTCGGAGGCACCGAAGCAGCACCTGCAGTGGTGGTGGTGGGGGGAAAGTGGCGGAAAAAAAGAGCTGGAAAGACCCCAAGCCATCGTGCAGCAAAAGGGCAGACCCCAAAGGGCAGCCTCTCAGCTTGCCTTGTGGCTTCTGTCCTCCTATTCTTGTCTTTTTGTGTTGTTTGTTGTTGTTTTTTTCTGTCTTTTTTTAAAGTGGACCGCTTCGAGCTCGCTCTCGGACTCGGGAAGACTCGGACTTCCAGTGCAGAAGGCTTACATGAGGCGTAGATCAGTGCAAATCTGCTGGGCACACAGCTCCAGCTGCTCCAGGAACATTTCTCGTGCTGCTTTTTCTTTCCAAAACCTAGCACACACAAGCAGAGCAGAGACTTCGGAGATTTTAGCGATCCACTAAGCGAGCCCCGTCTCCCCTCTTCTTGCTTCTCAGAGTCCAAATGATCCAAAAATAGCTTAGGGATTAAAAGATAAAATAAAAACAGGATAATAGTTCATTCATTTGCACCTTGCTGGGTGTTTTAGTGGCTTTTGGCAGCTTGACGAGCGAAGTCTCAGGACCTGCGTGTCTCACGGGAGTGTTTAACGACGGCAGGATGGGTTTTGGTGCCTGGAGGAGCTCCGGAGCCCTTGGAGAGCGAAACCACAAAGCTGCTCGTGGCCGAACGCGGGGCCGGGAGGTCGGCGTGCCGCACCGAGCGCTCAGTGTTCGTCGCCAGAGGTTTGCCGGGTGGGCGGAATAGAAAGAGCTTCAAACGTTTCAAGCCAAAAAAGAAAAGAAATTCTCTCTCTCCTTTAGCGGACCTCTACGTACAAAGATTCCAGAACATCTATAAAAGTCATCAGAAGGTATCTCCGCGACACCAGTTTCATAGAAAAGGAATAAATACTATTTATAGCTCGCGTGGTCTATGTACATTTACGTGTGCTCTGGTTAGCTTCGACCCAAGCGCGTTTGCAGGGTCGGAAACCACGGCTTGCAGGGCAGGGGGTCGGCCTTTCCTTTCCTGTTTGGTTTTCTCTCTCTCTTAGGCAGCAACCAAAGGCTTTGGGAAGCCCCAAAAGCCTTGGGGAACCTCTCTGAGTGCCTAAAAACAACCCCGCCAGCCGGCCAAGTGCTTTAACACCAGCGGCACCCCGTGGGGACTCACCAGGAGCCATGTCCTGGAAAAGGCGAGCGCTCGGCTGCCGGTTATTGCTAAACTTTCACGAGGGGTGTGAGCGGGGCCAAGCGTCGCTTCTAGAAAACAACTGAGGCATCATCTTTTTTTTTTTTTTTTGTGCTAAAGGGATGGAGATAATCTTTGTTCATCTCTCCGAGGTAGAAAAAATTATCCCCGAGACAAGAAGCGTGAAGGACGTCCTAGGAACGCTCACCTAGAACAGTAAAATACGCGGCCGCAGCGCGTGAGGTCAGACATTGCACAGGACGAGGATCGTACCATTTGGTTTTAGGGACTACAGGAATTTCTGAGACGTGGCAAAGCTGAAGGGGTCCTACCCGAAGCCCTCTGAGTAACGCTCCAGCAGCTCGCAGCCGAAACTCTTCCTCTCGCAGACCTCCCTCTGCCCTCTCCTGGATCCAAGCTACCTAAGGCTGGGTTTCCCTACGGGTCTCCCTCCGGCTCGTTGCCCAACGACGCACGTTTGGGCCCTGCTGCTGCTCGTTAGGGACGTGGCACTGCTGGGCAAACGCCACGCAGATCCAGAATACCGGGCGGTAACAGCAAGGCGAAGAACGGCCGAGGTCTCCCGGCGCTGCTGTTACCGCTGCGATATTCTCGGGCGCGTCGAGGTCTGGCTGGAATGTGCGGTCTCACCGAGATGAGTTTCCCCGCCGGGAAGAGAAGCGAGTGGATGCGATGGGCCGCGTGCTGCGGAGGGCAGCGTGCTCCCCGGGCACTTTTTCGGGCAAAGCGGGCTTCGTTTCTGTCGGTGGTGCAAGATTTACGTGCAAGGAGAAGTGCGGGTCCGGCGTCCTACCTAACGAGATCCAACGGGGAGAGAGCGGCGGGCGGAACGGCTCCGGGAGTCGCTCCCTAGAGAGCGGGGCACGGCTTCTGATTGCTCTGCGACTTCAACCTCTTCACGCCGGAGCTGGAGTAGCCCTCGTCGCTGCACACGCTCTGCAGGCTCCCTCTTTCGTCCGAGTCGCTCGGGCTGCTGCTGCTGCTCCAGTCGAGGTCTGCGGGCAGCGAGTCCGTGCTCTCCACGTCCACGTCTATCTCTTCTGCAAGGACAAAGGGCGGTGTTACAGGACGGCCACGAGCCCCCCCCCCAGTGCTGCTCGCCCACCGGTGTGGTTCCTCTCACCTCTGTCTGAGTCCGAGCGCTCGGAGGACACGGTGGATCCGATGCTGTCCATCCGTAGCCTCTCCACGCCCATCTTCTCCAGCTGCCTCTTCAGGTGCCGCTGCTCCCGCTGCAGCTTGTCGATTTGGTGGAGGGCTTTCCTGTCGCTGTCTTCAAGCTTCTGCAGAGGTGGCGAGACCAGACAGGGTTACTTCCTCCACCCATCGCAGCCCACAGCCCTTTTATTTTCCATCCCAATGACCCCAAACCTCTCAGACTCCCTGGGAACCCCTCGCTTTGGCCGCACAGTGCAGCAACAACCACTGTTCCCTGGCACCGCGTGCTCTGCCTGATCCACACCATTTCAGGCACCAGTGACCCGTGTCTACTGCCACACGGGGGATTTCTTCCCAAGGACTGCACGACTGGGACCAGTAAGAGCTTGCCCATACCCAGCCTGAGCTGCATGAACCAGAATTTCCTCGCACGCACGCACTGCTCTCCTCCTCCCGCAGCCTGGAGGAAATGGAAGCAGCATCTGGCCCGGAGAGCCGGGCCAAACAGACCCGATGACATCCACACCGCACACACGTGAGAGGTTTCCTCCTCCAGACGGCGGCACTGGAGCCAGCCCAACCCTATTTATATATTTTCAGTCTCCGATAAGTCACTGGCTGCACGCAGGCTGACGCCAGAGCTCCCCCACTGCACCGCCCCGCTTATCTGCTGGGCCATAAAACTAAATAATGCGCTCAGCGAGAGCTCTGTTGAGTCAAAGTTTAAAGGACAAACAATAAAGTTGTAAACGCTCTGGAAAAGAAAACAAGAGGTCCTGCTAACATCCTCCCACCTCTAGCAGGCAGTACTTTGAACCTGTCTCGTTCCTAAGGCCTCTGGGCAGCTCTGCAGGATAAAACACGTGGAAATTGGGCTTTAGGGCAGAGTGGCAGCTGCCCACGTGCCTGTTTGTAGGGTTTTTACACAGACTTGCTGCAGTAACTGCAGGGAAAACAACCCCGACCTCTGGCATCAACCCCAGGCAGGTCTGAGGCTCCAGATGCCCCCAAATCCCACACTATGTATGGCAGTGCAGGTCTTGAAACTGAGCTCGGCATTCGTCTAATTGGAACAAAACTTCCACTCCCAATGACACCAGAATAAAAGCTTTGGGAATTTGGGGTCGAAAAGCTTTTTCCTGAGCCCTCTGCCCTTTGGGGTTGGGTCGGTGCCATCCGGCAGCACGTCGGCAGCCCTCACACCCCACAGGTTTTAGGGCACAACTTGGTTTTGGGGCACAATTTTGGCGTGTTGCCCAGAGGTTCCCCCTGCGTGGTCCCGACCCAACCCGGACTCACCTTTATGTGCAATCTCGCTCTCATCAGCAAACTCAGCGTCGTGTGTTTGTTGGTTTCGGGCCCGAGCGGCACCAGCATCTTCAGCTTCTCCAAGCACAACCGCAGGTGGGCTCGCCTGCAAGACACGGACACAGCACGATGAGCGCTCGGGTGCGTGCTCCCCACGCAGCTTTTAACCTCTGCATGCAGAGAGTTGGGGTGGTTACAAGCCAAGAAAGGTGATAAACGAGAGCAATTGCTCATCTGGGCTCAGAAAACCATTTATTCCCAGCACGCTGCTCTGAGATTTCTCTCTCAAACCAACAGAGGAATTTCTCTCTGACCCGCGGTATCAGCTTGGTCTCCACGGGTTCTGGCCAGTTTAGGGTAGCCCCTTAAGGCAGATATATGGCCTGCTGCCTGCTCCATCCCCTAAAAACCCCGTGGCCAGCTCTGCAGGCATCCACCAGCTGGTGAGAAGAGCTCCCAGGCTCAGGACCTGCACGGATGAGCTCAGTGCTCTGCTCTCTTCTAAGAAAATCCCCGGCCCCGGTAGCTGGAGATGCTGGAGGTGAAGCCAAAGATCAGCTGGGACTTTGGGCTCGTGTTTTGGCTCATGGCCACGAGAAATCGAGGCTGACGCGCCTGTCAGGCTTCTACGAGCTGTGGAAAGGAGGACGGTCTCAGGACAGACAGGGTTTGACCCGCAGAGTGCTAATGGGGACGAGCCCCCTGCCCACACACCACTGGCTGCCAGCCTGGGGTCTGCCCCCAAAAACCTGCACCCATGGGTGCCTCCGGTCCTTGGCAGGCTCCAGCCGTGCCTCAAGAGGTTGAGGGCAGCAGCAGGGAGCTGAAAACCCACTGCATCCCCTATACCTGTTTTGAGTAGGATTTCACCTGCCCTAATACCCATACTGACTTCACAGGTCCCACCCCGCTGCTGCACCCATGGGTGAAGCTCCGGGTGCCCACGGAGGTCCCTCGGCGGCCGAGGTGCTCCCAGCACGGCCGGTTTGCCTCGTGTCGGGCGCCCCAGCCCCGATATTTAGGTTACGTTTAGGTTGCAACACCGGTCTTTGAAATACCCGAAGCTGACAGAGGCGGCCACGGGGATTTTGCAACGAGCGACCTGCCTATCTCGTTCCGGGCACGTCGGGGAGTAAACAGGCATTTGCCTACACAAAGTGCCTGCTGAATACCAGCACAAACAAAACACGCCCGCTGGGGGGAATCCCAAACACCAACGGGCTCGGACAGGAGCCTCTCCAAAGCTTATTTTCAGTCGCAGGGGAAAAAGAGCCAAGAGGAGCTGTGCAGGGATGGCCGGCTGTGCCATCGACCCGCATGGTTGAGGAGCCAGCCCCACCGTGCTCCCCGTGAGCAACAAAATCGGGGTCCTCGGCTAACTCTCGTTGGCACAGCACCTCGTAACCAGCACCGTAAGAACGAGAAGTGGAAAAAAAATCAGTCTTGGGGCTGAGCAGAAGCTGTGTTTCGGTGCTGACACCCAGATGGGATGGGGTGGAGGAGGTGCAGCCGCAACCCGCTCAGCTTTGCCGATGCTGAGCGGTTTGTAGGATTACAACACACCTCGGTTTCCCCTTCCAGGTGGTGCAGCGTGCGTTAAGGAGCATTTTTTGCAGCTTTTGCCTAACCCAAACTGCTGCCGTGCTTAAAAAAAAACACAACAGAGAGACCTGGCACGAAGGGGAGAGAGCAGGGAGCGCCAGCAGGTCGAGACCACGATTCCCCGGCTCGAGCCCAGCGGGGTTTGCAGGAGGACACCTCGGAGCAGCAGCTAACGAGGACAGCTCGCAGCAGCACCTAACGAGGACGGGGCTCATTGCCCTGCACCTCGTTTCCGCGCAGAGGGGCGGAAGGACGGGAGGTGCCCATGCTCACCGCGCTCGTGGCGCAACGCAGCCGCCGGGATTTCAACACAGCGCCGCTGCAAGAGGGGTGCAACGCGGCCTGACGTCCTCTGCGGGGTTTTTTTGGGTAACCAGATGCCGATTTTCTCAGGCTTTTGAAAGGAGGAATAAATGGCCCTGCCCGTCCCTAACTCACATCACTCGGGGCAGGGGCAGTTCTGCCTCCAGGTACAAACCAACCGAGTCCACGCGAGCCCTTTGCTGGCAGCAGGCAACAAAACCCCACAATATTTGAGCCTCTTCCAAGTCAAAAAGAGGAAAAGAGAAGCCCTTAAAGGACTCAAAGCCATCCTCCAGCCCTACAAAGACCTCACCAGCCTGAACTCCAGTAGCTTCGCAGGGAGAGCCGCGCAGGGGGTTAATTTAAACGGGTTTTAAATTAATCAGGGTTTCAATTAAACCCCATAACGGTGCATTACGAAGCCACAGAGCAATTAACACACGCGGGACCTTCCTGGGCAGGAGGCTTCCAGCTCGCCGCTGCACCCCAAGGATAGGAGCGGTATTTGGAGAGCGCCTGCGGAGCATTTGGGGAGGTGCCTGCACGCTCTCCCTACCCCAAAACTGCAGCCTTTTGGGGTCAACCTTATTAGAGTTGAGCACCATCCCCGTCTGCTCACTGCACGCCCAGGGACAGGAAATGCTTGGGGCCTGAGCACCCCGTCCGGGTGACGCCGGGAGCCACCCATGCACCCCGTCCCGTCCCTCCCTGGCTCCGATGCCCAAATCCGGCTGCCCACGGGCACTCGCTCGCTTCTCCCTCAGGGACAGGACCCAAACGGCCCCAACGGGGGTTGAAGAGAAGGGATTTGGTCAAATTCGGGTCTGGGCGAGCTGCCAGCACTCACCTGTTCTTCTCCATCTCGTTGTGTGTCGACCTGGAAGAGAACAGACACGGCGTTAGGTCCTGTAGGGGGGTGCGGTGTGAGAACAAACCCCACAGGGGGAACGGGGACAGGGGAGACCCTGGGGACATCAAACCGGGTGGGGACCGGGCACAGGATGCTTGGTGGCACAGTATGACAGAGAATCACCCCAATGAACGGCAATAAATGCGTGAGGAAAGCCCTAAAATGGGATTTTAACGGGGCGAGGCTCGTTTTTAGAGATTTTCTGGCTATGAAGACCGGGAACACGGGGTTGTCTTAGTGGCAGGGCTCAGGGCACACAGCACACACCCCAAAAAAACTCTCCAGCCTCGTGGCGGAGGCTTTTTGGAGAAGAGGAAGCACCGAGAGAGCAACCGCAGGCCCAGCGCCGATGTGCGTATCTGCGGGCAGGAAGGGGAAAAGTTGCTCCATCCCAACACGGCCCCGAAACCGAGCCCACGGGAACGCAGCCGGGCCTCCGGCTCCGCTCACATTTTTCTCAAAAAAAGACATGAATTTGTGCCTAAAACACCAAAAAATGCACCTACAGGTGCACAAACCCTGCACGCTCCAGGGATGTGGAGGCTCTCCATCTTCCATGGCACTCCCCGTTCAAGTTCCCCTTTGATTAATTGATTAATTTTCTTTTTGGTGGCTTCGTTTTGGGGCCGTTCTGGGTCTGATCCTTTTAGGGTGTTGATTTTTTGCAGGCACACATCATAACGTACAGGGGAAGGTGGGGGAGTTGGGGGATTTCTGCTCCTGCTCCCCACTTCGGGGGGCTGAGAACCCCCCTTCTGCACCCTAAAATCCCCAGAAAGGGATTTTTGAAGCCCTCCCTCGAGCAGTAGGGCGAGGATGGGCATGGCCAGATCCTGGCTTCCCCGATGACTCCGTGCAGACACGTCCTGCTCGTTCTGATTCACCAAAACCGCCTCAAAACAAGGAATCGGCCCCAAAACTCCCCCGAAGGGGAACTCGGGCGCTGCGCAACCCCAAAAAACGCGTCGGAGGAGGGAACAAAACCTCTGGGGCGCCCCAAAATGGGGAAAAATAATAAAAAAACAAACAGATGGTGGAAAATGGGGGAAAAAACGTGGAAAAAGGTGGTGCCCGCAGCCGGTGTCACGCGGACAAACCCGCTGGGGACCGGGCAGGGGCTGGTGCCAGCTCAGCACCGCTCCACCCTGGGCAAACAGCTCTGGGCACGGCCCCGGCCAGACCTGTTGTGGGGTCGAAGTCCCCAGAGGTGGCCCCGGTCCCCAAGGTGGTGTCACCGCTGGTAACGGGGTCCCGGAGACGCGGCCGGTGCTGAGGTGGGAGGAGAAAATGAATCGGATTTGTTCTGCTGCGTCCCCAAATCATTTGGGGTCGCTCGCTCTGGGCTAGGGTGGGAAATGTTTTGGGGGAAGGCTCCCAGGATGGGGGGCTCCAACCAGAACTGCTCATAAAAAAACCCAGGGGTACAGGGTCCCCTCTTTTTGGGGTCGACACCCACCTGCAACCCTTGGGGATGTGAAGGTCCCCTCCTTTTGCGGCCAGTCCCCACCTGTCAGCCCCAAGGGACACGAGGGTTTCCTCCTTTTGGGGCTGACACCTGCCTTCCACCCTTGGAGGACAAGAGGGTTTCCTCCTTTTGGGGCTGACACCTGCCATCCCTGGGGGACAAAGGGATCCCCTCCTTTTGGGGACAGGGAGGAGGGTGGGGGACGAGCACCTATGGGTCCATCCCAAAAACAAGGCTTGAGCTGGTGCCCAGGATCAAGAGGGCTTTTGGGGCAGACCCCCAAACCCAAACGGGATTTATCTCAGCACCAAGCACCACAGCAGCGCCCGACCCCAAACCCCGGCAGGATTCATCCCCTAAAGGGAACCGGGACGAGTTTCGCTTTCGACACCGCCCTCCAGCCCGAAATGCTCCGGCGGCCCCGGTGTCGGACCCGGCTGCCACGTCACGGCCGCGCCTTTAGGGCCGGGTTCACCCCAGAAGGGAGGTTCCCGTCACGGCCCCAAGCCTGTGACGTGCGGGACTCCCCCCCGGCACTCCCCCAGCACTGAACCCGGCGGGGTTTTGGGGTCCTCAGGGGGGTTTAGGACACCTAGAAGGAGGTTTTATGGTCCTCAGGCAGGTTTTGGGGTCTCCTGGAGGAGTTTTAGGGTCCTCGGGGGGGGTTTAGGGTCTCCTGGAGGAGTTTTAGGGTCCTCGGGGGGGGGGGGTTAGGGTCTCCTGGAGGAGTTTTAGGGTCCCCTGGAGGGCACTTAGGGCCCCTAGGTGGGGTTTTAGGGTCACTGAGGTGAGCCCCTAGGGGTGTAGGAGGCTTAGAGCAGCTTGGGGAGGGTTCTGGGGGCATCCTGGGGGGTGTCCTGAGCAGCCTGGCCCCGTGCCCTGTGACAGGGGTGTCCCCAAGTGTCCCCCCCAGCCCTGCCCTATAACAGGAACACCGACTGTGACAGCGGGGTCCCCAAGGGGCCCATCACCCTACAGCAGGGAACAACGACAGCCCCCCCTCCCCCGGTGACAGTGGGGTCCCCAAATCCCCCTGAGGTCCCCCAGACCCCCCCAAGGTCCCCAAACTCCCCCTGAGGTCCCCAAATCCCCTCCCCGCTGCCACCGCTGTCCCCAAAGGTCCCCAAACATCCCCTAAATCCCCAACCTCCCCCGTTACCCCATGACAGGGCACACCGACAGCCCCTAACCCCGGTGACAGCGGGGTCCCCAAATCCCCCCGGGGTCCCCAACGTCCCCGTGACCTGTCCCCAACCCCGGTTACCCCCGGTACCCCCCGATAACCCCCCGGTAACCCCCCGGTAACCCCCTCTCACCCCCTACCCCATAACACGAGGCCACCACCACCCCCCCCCCGGTCCCCCTGAGGCCCCCCCCGGTCCCTCCGACCCCTCCCCCACCCCTCCCGGTTCCCCCCCTCCCCCTCCAGGTCCCGGTACCCCCCGGTAACGGCCAGCCCCCCCCCATACCCCCCCCACACCCCGTTACCTGCTTCCCCCTCCGCTCCTCCTGCCCTTCGCCCTCCTCCTGGCCCCTCTCCGCTCTCCGCCGGGCAGCACCGAGGCGTAGCCGTGCTCGGCCTCAGCGGGGCCGGCCCGGTAAGGAGCCGCCGGTACCACCGGAACCCCCCGGGAAGCCACCGGGGAGGCTCCGCTGCCCAGTTCCCTTCGCTCCAGGAACTCGGCGGCCGCCAGCAGCAGCTGGATGCGGCCCCCGGGGTCTCCGCCGCCCTCCCCGGCCGCCGCCGCCGCCGCCGCCGCCGCCATCGCCGCGCTCCGGGGCCCGGGCCCGGGACCGGGGGTGAGCGGGGCTCGGGGCCCGGCCCCGCCTCAGCGTAAGCCCCGCCCCTCGAGCTTCGCTATTGGACGCCGCCTCTCCACCCCGCGCGGGGGTTCGGGCGCTGATTGGGTGGAGGAAGGGGAGGCGGAGCGCGATTGGGTGGGAGAAGGGAGGAGGGGGTGGGGAAAGGGTGAGGGGAGGATGAGGGTGATTGGTGGGTTGGGGGGAGGGGGTGGGGCGCTTCCGGCTTCGGGGGGCCAATGGGAGGGGAGGGGAGAGGGAGGGGCGGGGCCAGGCGGGAACGGGGAAGGGAGGGGCCCCCCCCGAGGAGCGGGGACGCCCCCAGCCCCCCCCCTCCCAGGGCCAGGGCCCCCCCCGCAGGACCCCCCCAAAAAAACCCTCCCCCACAAAGGGAACCCCCCCCAGGGCCCCCCCCCCAAAAAAGCAGGGCCCCCAGAACCCCCCCCAAGAAGCTGGGACCCCCCCACGCAGCAGGGTCCCCCCAAATCCCCCCCCAAAAGCTGAGACCCCCCCCCAAAAGCCAGAGCCCCCCCCCCAAGGCAGGAACCCCCCTCAGGACCCCCCCCTAGGACCCCTCCCCAATCAGGACCCCCTCCCTAAGGGAGAGGGACCCCCAAAATCTCCCCCCCAAAAGCTGGGACCCTCCCCAAAATGCAAACATCAGGGCCAGAACCCCCCCCCCTCAGCAAAGGACCCCCCCAGAAACCCCCTCCCCCAAAAAATCAGGACCCCTCCCAGGCAGAGGAACCCCCAAATCCCCCCTCATTAGCAGGGACACCCCCCAAAATCCCCCCCAGGTACCCCCAAAGAGGACAGGAAGCACCCCCACACCCCAAACAACCAAGAGACCCCCCCCAAAATGCTGGGGGTACCCCAAAAAAGACACCCTCTCAAAAAAAAGAGACCCCTAACCCCCCCAAAAGGGCCCCCTGACCCCAAAAAAGGGGACCCTCCTTTAAGACAAGGCCCCACCGAGGTGGGGGGGGGCACACCCCAAAACCCGGCCCTGCCCCGGGGTGACTCAGCCCGGAGAACCAGATAAACCCGGCCAGGGGGGGGCCGGGGGTGTCACCCCCCCAAAAAAAATAAATTACAACAATAACAACAAAAAAAAACCACAAGTTTGGGTGTTTTAGGGGCGGCTGCGGTCAACCAGCTCGTCCCAAAACCACCTGCCCCCTCCCGTACCCAAAAAGTGGTTTTTTTTCCCTGTTTTTTGGGTGTCTGGATGGCCAAAGCTGGAGGGGGGGGGTTAATTAGCAGAGCCCTAACGAAGCACGGTGTCTCGGAAATCCCTGGCCTTATCGCGGGGCAGCAGGCTGCCGGCGGGCCGGGGCGTGACGGGGAGATTACGGGACGCTGGCGGCGTCACCGTGCCCGGGGTGTCACCGTCCCTCGGGTGTCACCGTCCCTTGGGCGCCCCAAGTCCCAACGAGGCTGGGATTTAGGGAGGTGTCTCTGCTGTGACGCCCCAAACTATTGAGCACGACCTTCAGAAGACCAAAAAAAAAAAAAAAAATCCACATTTTTCACAGCAAGGGCTCCAACCCCACAATTTTTTAAAGCAAAGACTCCAATCCCACAATTTTTTAGTCTCCAACCCCACATTTTTTAAAAGCAAAGGCTCCAACCCCCTATTTTGATAGTAAAGGCTGCAACCCCACATACTTTTTTTACAGCAAAATCTCCAATCCCACAGTTTTTTAAAGCAAAGTCCCCAATCCCACAATTTTGATAGTAAAGTCTCCAATCCCGCTTTTTTTTTTTTTACAGGAAGGACCCCAGTCCCTGGATTTTGATAGCAAAGGCTCCAACCCCACATATTTATTTTTTTAAAGCAAAGTCTCCAATCCCCAAAATTTTGACAGCAAAGCCTCCAGTCCCCAAATTATGATAGTAAAGCCTCCAATGCCTCAATTATTTACAGCAATGACCCCAATCCCACATTTTTTTACAGCAAAGGCCCCAATCCCAGGCTGGACACACTCATCTACGCCTTAATTTCTTTGACAACCTCGTGTATTAGCTGGGAACGGGAGGAATTTTAGGCATCGGGACCCCCCCCTGCAGACATCTTTGTGGTGTCCCCATAAGGTGCAGCAGCAAGGGGGGACCAGCCCCATTTCCCCTCTATTTTTTTTTAGGGGAAAAAAAAGGCAAATATTTGCTGGGGCCTCACGTTGGCTCCTCTCTGGGTTGAGAACAGCCCCAGGAAGGGATGGTGGCTCCTGGGGCTGTGCTGCCACCTCCTGGGGCTGTGCAAGCTGCCTTCCTTCGTCACCCCCCCATTTCCCAACCCCGTGTTGCCTGTGCTCCCTGTCTAGATTGTTCTAGATTGTCTAGAACAGGGAGCACATTTGGGATCTGGTTAAGGGAAAGCATTTCATACTAGTGGTGCTTTAAACGTGGGGAGGGACCCCGCGTTGGAGCAGGGGAAGAGAGTGACAGTGAAGGAGCAGCAGAGACAAAGTGTTATGGACTGACCGCAGCGCTGGAGTGGCCACAGGGCCTTTCATATTGGCCAGAGTGGCTGTAGGGCCCGTCACAGGTTTTGGAATAGCCCCAAGGCCCATCACTGGGGTTGCAGTCACTGCAGAGCCTGTCACTGGGCCTCAAGCGGCCGCAGGGCCGCTCTCAGGGTTGGATCAGATCCACAGGTGTTTTCTTCCTCTTGGAGGTGCTGAGGAGTATTGAATAGTCTTCAAAAGGCATAGGCCAGAGTGCAGAAAATGTGTAGCTGATGCTAGAACCAGTTACGTTTTGTTGTTGTACTCTTTGTTTCTTGAGAAAAGATGAAAAATGTGTATTTTGGCAAAGGGGGAGAGTAAGGCAAGGGCAAAGATGAGCATGGATTTGAAAGTATCTAAAGGATGAATGTCGCAAATCACCTCGTTGGAAAGAATTGGCTGGAAAACAATGATAAGATCCTAGAATCATAGAATATCCAAGCTGTAGGGGGCACTCAGGGATCATCAAGTCTGACTCCTGGGCACTGCCAGGATCGGGGCAAACCTCTTTCAAACCTTTGAGCAGCACTGTAGGATACCACATTTGTTCAGGGCTGAATTCCAAAACCATCGCTGTGTGACCGTGATAAATACCAGCCCACATCCCCTTGACACCCCTTGCCACCCAGAGCCATCCTGCCTCAGGGCTGATCTCAGGCTGGAATTTTTAACTCCTTGTCTAACCACAGGGGTTGTCATTCGGGGACAAATACTGAGTTAAGTACACCATCGCTGCAAGAGGAGCACAAGGAATCCGAATGAAAAGAAAAACTCATAGGCATTGATAAAGAGTTTAATAAGAAAGGAATAGAAAATGATAAAAATAATACAATCAATTAAAAAGACAATAAATAAAATTTATTACTGTAAACAATTTTTTCCCAGCCTAATGATCTCCTATCACCACCACGATCACCCATCCTAGCAATTTCCCATCCCATCATTTCACAGTCAAATGAATTCCCATCACCGCCGTGACTTCCCACCCCACTGATCATTTCCTGTCCCAGCCACCTCCCATTGCTGCTCCCAAGGCTCAATTCCCAACTCCCATCCATCCATCCATCCGTCCGTCTGTCCATCCGTCCGTCAGTCCATTTTCTCCTGTCCGTGCTGTCCATGCCCACATCATGCACGGCCTGAGCATGGGGCAGCGGGAGTGGGCTGCATGAAATCCCCTCGGCATCCCAGTGCAAGAAGAGCTGCAGGCAGAGGCCTTGCTGAGTGAACACCTACACCAGAGGAATTTAAGAAAGAAGGCAATAAAGAAGAGAAAGGACCAGAAAAGAAGGAATAAATTTTCAATGCCTGCCATTTGGTGTCTCAACAAGCAGTTCCCTTGCCCATCCCAGCAGCTTCCATCGCAGCACTCCCAACACTCATTCGTGACCCCCCTACTCCCCATCCCCCCGTTGCCCATCCCTGCCAGTGAGAAACACTGACTGCATCCAGCACTAAAGCAGAGGAAGGGCAAGCCAGGAGGGAAAGGGCTGGGGAGAGTGGCTGAAGCTGGAGCAGGTGCCTGCAGAGGTCTCTGCCTGCGTGCTGAGCGGGCCTGGGTGCTGTGGGTGCCATCGAGGAGGTCACGGGTAGCCGTAATAGTAGGCTATGGCCGGGGGCTGCTGCTGCGCTTGGCCCCCCGCAGCTGGCAGGCCCAGTGCTCTGGGCGCCGGCTCTATGGCAACGTCCCCTGTTCATGCCGTGCTGCCTGGTGGTGCTGGCACCTCCTTTTCCTTGCCGCCAGCCGGGGACTGGGGGGCAGCGGGCACAGCGCTGGAGCCTGGCACTGTCGGCGGGGCGCTGGGCATGCTGCTGGGGCTGCTGGAGGTGGGCTGCGGCTGCACACAGGACGGCTGGTGCACTGGCCCCAGCACCTTGGCCCTGGCCCCCAGCGGCTGCAAAGTCTCGCTGGGGGTCTTTGTCCTTGCGTGCTGGCGCTGCAGCGTCTTGGCCCCGCTGGCTTGGGCCCGGAGCCTGTCCTGGGGCCGCACGGCACAGGGCTCCCCACTCGGAGTCTCCAGCAGCAGCCGCGCTCTGCGGGGAGGTGGCGACGCTGCTCCTTGCCCCCCTGCAGCCCCCGGGCTTCGTGCTGTCTTGCTGGGTGCCGTGGTGCTGTTGATCGCCGGCTGCTGCCCACTGCTGCCTGCTTCCGTGCTGCTGCCAGCCCCCGTGCTGCTGCCACCCGTCTTCCCCTGGCACAGTCTCTTGCGGCCTTGGCCAGCCTGGCCCAGCAGCATCTTCCTCTCCTTGCTGGGGGGGTTCTCTGTTGTCGGCCTCCTGTGCTGGCAGCTCTGCGCTGTCCCGGGGGTGCTGCTGGGCGCAGGGCGCTTGGCCCCCCGCTTGGTGCCGGTGGGCACAGGGGCAGGCGGGGGGCTCTGGAGGGGACCCAGGGGGCGTTTGGGCAGGGGTCTCCTATGGTCACTGCGGCCCTTGGGGTTGGGGCGTTTCTTGGGGGAACTCGGGGGGGATTTGGGCTGGGGTCTACTAAGGGCACTGGGGACCTTGGGGTTGGGGAGTTTCTTGGGGGAACTCGGGGGGGATTTGGGTCTACGAAGGGCACTGGGGACCTTGGGGTTGGGGCGGGTCTTGAGGGAACGCTGGGGGGGTTGGGGCAGGGGTCTACTAAGGGCACTGAGGAGCTGGGTGTCAGGGAGGCTCCTGGGGGGACTCAGGGGTGGACTGGGTAGGGGGCTCCTAAGCGCACTGGGCAGGGGACTGGCTGCAGGGCTGAGGAGGGAGCTCACTGCTGGCACGATGGGGGACTGCAGCGACAGCCCACCCTCAAGCTTCTCGGGGCGCACCCCAGGGGTTGAGGGGACCTCACCGAGGGCTCCTGTGGCTTCCAGTCCCTGCGTGCTCGGCTCCTCGATGTCCTCGCAGAGGTCAGGCAGCTGTGAGAGGAAGCGGCTGAGGGCAGGACTGCTGGGCAAATCGGGGAAGGCGTCCTGGGGCTCCACGGCATCGAGCCAGCTGAGCAGCTCCTCCATGCCGGGGATGGGGATGTCCAGGTCGGCCAGGAGCTCGTCCTGCATGTGCTGCAGCTGCTGGCTGTCCCCTGCCAGCTCTGGAAAGGCCTCGGCGAAGGCATCAGGGCCCAGCTCCAGCAGCTCCAGGGGCTCCTCAGGCACCTCTGCAAGTGTCGCCGCTGAGGACGAAGCAAGACAATCCCCCAAGACGGGCAATGTCAGCTTTGCCATGGCCCCTGGGTGTGGGGCCACAAGCGGCCGGCTGTGCCAGTCCCAAACTCACCGTCGGGCGTCGCCGTCTGGGTGCTGGCGGTCCTTGGAGCCTGGGCAGGCTCGGGGGGAGTGTGGCCGGGCAGCGGGGGCCCCTGGTCCTCGCTGAGCCCCACGGCGTGCAAGCAGGGCTCCGGCAGCTGCCCCCGGCTGCTGCTCAGGGTGCGGGGCGTGGGGAGCGCCTGCCCCCGCAGCGGAGGCCCCGGGACGAGGGGTGGCGGGGGGTTGCGCTGGGCGGGGGCCTGCAACAGGCAGGTGCCTGCGGGGTGCAGGAGCTCCCCATGGAGCACGGCCCTGGGCCCCAGCCCCAGCGCATGGTGGGGCACCAGTGTCCCCGTCACCATGGGCTGTCCCCACTGATGGACGGGGGCACAGGGAGGAGCGCTATGGGGGAGCTGCCCCACGGTGGGTAGCTGCACCAGCTGCAGCTGGTGCCCCATGCTTGGGAGCTGCACCAGCTGCAGGTTTTGCCCCACAGCGGGGAGCTGCACCAGCTGCAGGTTATGCCCCACGGCGGGGAGCTGCCCCACAGCAGGGAGCTGCCCCCCGGCGGGGAGCTGCCCAAGCTGCAGGTGGTGCCCCTGGGCTGGGAGGTGCCCCCCAGGTGGCAGCTGCACCCCGGCGGGGAGCTGCAGCACCTGCCCCTGGACCCCCGGCACCACGTGCCAGACGGTGGCCTGGGGCAGCGCGGAGGGGAGGGTGGGTACCTGCGGGGGCTGCAAGGGCAGCGCCGTCGCTCCGGGGAGGGAGGGCAGCAGCCAGGCAGCCACCGTTGGCGGCACGGCTGGGACGACGAAGGGGGAGTTTTGCGTCTGCGCAAGCCGCGGAAGCCGTCTGGGGAAACCCTCTGTGGGAAAAAGGGCGCTGGGCTGAGCTCTGGGGCGCTGGGCTCGCCAGCAGGGCCGCAGCCCCGGGAGGAGCGGGAGCCGGCTGCTGGACCTGCCATGGTGGCTGGAGAGTGGGGCGGTTGCTTGGGGAACCCGGGCAACGGGGGTTCCGTCCCAACGGCTCACCAGCCCCTCGCCGACATCTTGGGGAGGACTGCAGGCTTTGGACCCAAGCAGGCTGCCCAGCGCAAGACTTGGCCATCCCCAGCAGGCTTGCCCTCCCACGCAGCACTTGCCATGCCCACCACGCTTCCACACCACCACTTGCCCAGCCCAAGGCTTACCCAGCCCAGGACCGGCTTCTCGGCCTCAGCGGCTGTGCCCATCCTTGCCATTTCACCTGATGGCACATTCCCAGCAAGCCAGGCGAAATCTGTCCCATCAACACCACGCGTTTCTTCAGCCAAAGAGATCTCGTCCCAAAGAATTCCCCTCTCGGAGGACTTTTCCAAGCACTTCCTTCCCCAGGGAATGGTACCCACCCCATTCAAGACTTCCCATCCCAAGGCTTTCCCATCCCAGGAGCCATTGCCCATCCCAATGCTTTTGCTTCCCAATGCTTTCAAAGCCCAGGAACATTTCCCATCTCTCTCCTTTCCTAGCCCAATGGCTTCCCACCCCAAGGAAGCCTTCCCATCCCAGCAAGGAGTTCTCGGCCCACTCAGCATTCCCCATCCCAAGCATTTCCCAGTTTCACCATCCAACACACAGCTTGGCCACCCCACAGCTATGCAGAGATCCCAGCAGGGATTTGGACGATTCTGTTATCGCACAGACACTTGTTGTGCTAAGGGTTGTGCTTTATTGCAGAGCAACTCGGAGCAGCGGTACCGAGGATACCGCCATGCATGAGGTGAACGTGTCTGTAATAAGCTCAATTCCAAGGCAGCAGAGAAGAGAAACGGCAATAAAGTGGAAGCAGCCCGCGGTAATGACGAATGCGTCATCAATAGCGAATTAATATTAATTCGTTAGTAATAACGAATGACGTCACTACAGCCCCCATGACGTCATGCCTGGCGGACCGCTGCGGTGCCTTCCGCCAGGGGGCGCTGTGGGGAGGCGGCCTCCTGGTGACACCACCCCCCGCGTGACGTCAGGGCGGGGCCCAGCGCTCCTCAGCGCCCCCCGCCCCCGCGACCCCCGCGGTCGGGGCCCGGCTGCTCCCCCCCCCCCCTCCCCCCCGGTGCCCAGCGCTGCCCGGAGCTCCCCAAAGCAGCCCCAGCACCGACCCCCCCCGGGTCCCCACAGCCCCACACAGCCCCCTCATAGCCCCCTAAGGCTCTCATAGCCCCCCACAGCCCCCCCCAATTCCCCCAGAGCTCCCCACAGCCCCCTCACAGCTTCCTCACAGCCCCCCAAGGTTCCTACAGCCCCCTCACAGCCCCCCCCACCCCCCCACAGCCCCCTAAGGCTCCCACAGCCCCCTCACAGCTCCCTCACAGCCCCCCACAGCTCCCCACACCCCCCCACAGCCCCCTAAGGCCCTCACAGCCCCCCAGAGCCGCCCTCCAGCTCCTCACAGCCCCCCGCACTCCCCCACACCCTCCTACAGCCCCCCCCTCCCGGCCTGGCCCAGGGTCGCATCGTGCAAATAAACAAACAAACAAACAAACAAATAAAAGCGCTTTACTGGGGGTGCTGGACAAAATGGGAGGGGTCCCGGGCGCTGTGTCCCCCCCACACCCCCTCCGCGAGGCCCCACGCAGGGCTCCGGGGGCCGGGCTCAGTCCGTCCCCGTCAGTCCCACCCCGCGGCGGGGCGGGGGCCGTGGCCAGCCCTGCCCCGAGCCGTGCCGAGCCGTGCTCCAGCCTCTCCCGGGACTGCCGGTGAGTGCCGGGCCCCCCCACCCCTTCCCCGGTGCCGGGGGGGTCGGCTCCGAGGGCTTGGGGCAGCCCCGGGCCGGGCCTGCGGGGACAGCACGGGCCGGGGATGGGGAGGGGGTGGGGGGTGGATTTAGGGCGCTGCCACTCGCTGGGGGTCCCCTGGCATCCCTGAGGGGCTGTAAGGGGGGAGCAGGCTGGGTCGGTACCGGGAGAAGCCGGAGATGTCCCGGGGGGCACCCAGGGAATTTTCCTCCCCGGGTCCTGTGCTCCAGGCTGTGGTCAAAGGCTTGGGGTCACGACCTGCGGAGCTGTGGGCGCTCAGGGCACGGTCAGGGAAGCACATCGGGGAGCAAGTTTGGGTTTGGGTCGGCCAGAAGACGCCGAAGTTTCGGCTGGTGGCTGAGAAATGATGTTGGTGTTGGGTTCTGCTTTTAAAGGGCGGCGGTGCTGGCTGAGGAATTCCGTGCTTCTCCGCTAAAGCCTGCCGTGGAAAGCTCGGCTGTGGCAGAGCTGGGAATAAGGGAATAAGGGAATAAGGGAGGGGATGCGTCCTGCCACCCGGCCGCTGTGCCTTGAGCCTGTTCCAAGGCAGGGCACCAGGCGTGGTGTGTCAGCAAGCCCGGCCCTTCTGTGCGGTTTGGAGCAAACGCGATGGGGATGGGGTTAGCCGAGGCACCTTGGTGCCTTGCTAGCTGGCTTTATGCGTGCAGAATTCTTTGATGCACGGAGTTAAGTGTTCCTCCAGCCCTGAAGCTGGTTTTTGCCATTTGAGCTGTGGGCCAGGAGTTGTGGGAAGCGGCAGAGCAGTGGCAAATCTGACCGAGTTCCTTCCTTCCCTGCACTAGCAAAGGGAGCGCACAGGGGTGCTTCATCCGTCCAGAGCCCCAGCCTGAGCTGCTGATGGGGACACCACTGCCTGCGGAAGGTGTTCAGGGGCAGGGACATTGCCAAAGAACTGCTGAGCTCTTCCCCCTGTAACCTCGGTGCCTTTTTCCTTATGGCACCACATACACAAACACGCTGGAACAAAAAAGCGCTTCCAGCTTGCACAGCAGGGTTAGAACCACTGCCTTCTGCAGTGCTCTGCTCTTTTTATTCACGGGGATGTTTAATCTGAATGAAGAAATCGGAATCTTTAACACAGTCACTATTCCGTGTGACATTTCTGTTTTATTGCTGCTGTAGTTTCCTATTGCAGGGGCCTTTGCCCTGAATCCAACACATGTATCATTTCCTTCGGTTTGGTTTTCTTTCTGCCATCGTATTTCTCATCGTATATCTCTTCCTCTTTTCCTTGTTTATTGACATTTCTTTTGCCGTCAAATCTACTTGTTAAACCAGCTTGTTCTGCTTCTGTGTACAAAGCAACTGAACGGTAGAACTGTTGGAAAAGCTTCTGTGAAATTCTAAGCCATTATTTAGGTTCTGGATAAAGCAAATAAAAAAAAATAGAAAGCTGCCTTTATATTTCTGTAAGAGATTTTCCTGCAGTCTAGGTCACAATTTGTCTGCTAATATCTCCAATCACACGAAAGGGAAAACAAGCTCAATTTTCCGTGCGCTTCCTGACTGTAGGTGTTGTAATAACGTACAGGAAAACAGGAAAGCACGGAAGAGTGCCTACGTGTAACACCTCAGTGGCCAATGTCGTGCTGAGCTAACTTGCCTGGACAGCAACACCCCGATGGTGTTCCAGATTTGTAAGAGTCATGTGCAGCGTGAGCACAGACTCGGCTGCTGTTGCACAAGGATCTGTGCTCACTGACAGCAGCTCCGGAGCACCGTGGGCAGGACCAGGAAGCGATCTGACAGCCATGGCATCGTGGCTGCTGCAGGGCTTCAGTGTAAGGAGCACAGCTCGGGCCATGCTGAACTCGAGGTGCGGGGAGATGGACCCGGTCCTCCTGCTGGACACCAAACCTGTGGGTGTAGGGTGTAGGAGAGGGGAACAGGAAAAACCTTAGGCGTGTTTGTGTGCAGGAACAGGCCCTGCGCACGAAAACAAAAGTATGAGCAGAAGAAATAAAGTCTGGGGAGGTGGAAAATTAACTTTTTTTTTTTTTTGGTGAGGTTTAATAGTTAAAACTGTGGTGCTACAAGGAATTACAGGTTGCAGCAAAGTGAGGAGTTGAATGCAGCAGATTCTAAGGAAGAGGGAAAATGCTTCTGTCCCCGAGTGAGCTTATCTGTGGCATCCTCATCTGCACCTCAGGGCTGTCTCTGCCTTCCAGAAATATCTGTGCATGCTGGTAGTGCTGCACACATCCGTACCCACACCCACCTCCACGCTCTCCCCTGGCGAGGTCGCAGCCCCGACTTTTGATGGGGACGGGAGTCAAATCAGCTTGCTCCCAGGGCAGCATCACTGCTTCTCCTTGTAACCTCAGCCAGGCTATCACACTAGCCACAGCAACTTCTTTTAGAGTGGTGCACGACATCCCTCTCACAGGCAGAGCCTCTGTGGAGCAATGCCCCAGCCCCGTCCTGCTGCACACCAGCCTTTGTTCATGCATTACTACCCAGCAGGCACCCCAGGGCTGCTGTCGTGGCTGTGGGCGTTCGGTGAAGACCTCAGAGAAATTATTTGATTATAATCATACTTTACAGTCCCGGTTACTTAACCAGGGTCATTAACTGGCAAGGGTGGTATGGGTGGCAAGAGTGGTATTAATTATTTGCTAGAAAACTGACACTCCCTCTTTTTGTTATTGCAGTTGTTGAGCTGCCGAGGGACTTGTACAATAGCAGATTGACCAAAAGCTAGAGCAATGGTGAGTGTGCTTGTTTTCTGTACCATGATGTGCCGGGCATTTTTTGCTCTAATCAGATAAATGTGGGGAGTGTAGATAGAGCAGGAAGAACACTGTCTTTTTATGAGTTTAGGGGTGAGTTTATCACTTCCCTGTTTCCTCATACTAGAGGTCAGTGATCCACATGTATGGGCTTTTCCTCTTTGAAAGTTAATGGAAAACCCAATCAGATATTAATTCACAGGGCAAGTATTTGAGTAAACTCTCTAGGCATACTCTTCTTTCCTGGTTCAGCCCACAGGGTTCCCATCTGTACAATAGTTATTTCCATGCCTTGCTCTCAAAAGCCTGGCCGACGTGAATGTTCAGCACCTTGCTGTTGTCTCTTTGTGGAAACTGACACCTGTAGGAGACAGGGTCACCCCGCAGAGATGGCACCGGACAGGAGGCAGGAGGAACCTGTTTGTGAATCACCATTTTGAGCAAAACACGGCACGTCCTGGGCATTACAAAATCACAGAACAGTGGAGGCTGGGGACACCTCTGGGCCCCTCTGGTCCCACCCAGCTCCAGCAGGGCCACCCAGAGCCCTGCACCACATCCAGCAGGGTGCAAAGACCCCGAGGAGGAGGCTCTGGCACCTCTCTGGGGACCTGTGCCAGGGCTCTGGCACCCGCCTGCCATGGCCGTGCTTCGTGCTGCTCAGGGGGAGCCTCCTGGGCTCCAGTTTGTGCCCAGCACCACTGGGCCTGGCACTGGGCATCGCTGGGAGGAGCCCAGCTCCGTTCCCTTTGATGGGAACAGATTTCTTTACTATTTGCATAGGAAAATGCTGGTAATGTTCAGACCCCGTAGGGGTCTGAACAGAGATGCCAGGTGTCCAGCCTTTGTTTAATTACAAACCAGATACGACGCAGGCAGCAATACAGAGATATCTTCTCTGTGTAGTTCTGTCTTGTGATTTATTTCTTATGTGCCTGGGAAGCCCCTCTAGACTTGTAATTCTTTTGGGTGGGATGGAAGCCTGATACAAAATCACTTGTGGGGGTGGAGTTTACTTGCTATTGCTGTATTTGCATCTTTTGTGTCTTTTTTTTTTTTTTTTCAACTCTACTGTATGTTTGCATCACTGTAAGTCTGCCTTTGATAACTCCTTTTCTGTGGCTTTAGGCAACAATCAAGGGGGTCTCAAGTTTCAGTGCTGAGCAGGAAGCACAGGCACTAAGGAAGGCTATGAAGGGATTTGGTAAGTTGATTTCCCTCCATGGTTAAACCTTTTTTTCCTCAGCACTGAGAATGTTTGCTCTGGTGGTTTGTTAGAGGGGAAGTCTAGCCATTCGCATTGCCCCACTGCACCGCCCACCCCAAAATCTCTTTGGAAATGAAAAATACCTATGAGCAGCTTGGAGACAACGCTGAGAGAGACCATAGACTGGGGACCCTGTACCTGTTCTGAGGTGCTACCCTGAGCTTTCTGATGTGATACGAGAGCACTGAGAGGAATCAAATGACTTGGTCATGCTGAGATTTGAGCCCAACTTGAAATCCAAGTCTGGCCACAAGAACATCCTTAGTCTGTCTCCAGTCTCATCTCCCCTGCAGTACAGATCTGCCATGCTGCTGGCCAGGTTGAGGCACTTCTGTACACAGATCTAGTCCCAGTCCTAGAGAAGCAGGCTGTGTAAGGGACAGAAGATGGCACAAGGCCAGGGGACACTTCTGGTGCTTGTGCAAGCAGCCAGACTAGCTTTCCTTTGTTTCTTTCAGGCACAGATGAAGATGCCATCATCGACATCTTGACCAAACTGAACGTTTCACAACGTCAGCAAGTTCTGATCACCTATAAAAGCACTATCGGCAGGGTAGGTAGTCTGCAGAGATTAGTGACTGTGCTTTTAACTGGGAGATGGGGACAACTTTTAGGTTATGTCCTTTGGGTGAAAAGTGAAAAACAATCCAGTCTCCATAACAGTACGATTAGCGGAGCCATCCCCTGGCCAAGTTTATTTTGTTTGTGTTCACTTCAGAGCAACTATTTGTGTAAGGAGGATTGGAGCCTGAAGAAAAGTGGTGAAAGTGTTAGTTCCTTCTGTTCTCTAAGGCTGTACCTTCTTCCAACTCTCTTCTCCTTTTTTTGGCCCTCTAGGATTTGATTGATGACTTGAAGTCTGAGCTGAGTGGGAATTTTGAAAGGGTGATCATTGGGATGATGACTCCTACCACCCTGTACGACGTGCACGAATTGAAGAGAGCTCTGAAGGTGTGGAAGTCTTCCTTTTGTATTGCTTAAGTTCTGGTCAAGTTAGTATGATATGAATTAATTTCTTATTGATTATTAACTGTTATATGAAGAATCCTGGTTGCACATCAGAAACAGTTTTTGGTATCATCTTGGATCTTGTCTTGGCAATTCCCTAGGGTGCCGGAACAGATGAAGGTTGCCTGATTGAAATTCTGGCTTCTCGCACAAATGAGGAGATTCGGCGCATTAATGAGACCTACAGGCTTCGTAAGTAGTGCAAACTGCTGGCCCTTGTCATACTGCCTAAAAGTCAATCTCGTGTGCAAGCATGCACACACAGAGAGGAAGGAGAGGGGTCCACTAGCCTTTAAGTGTGACAAATTGGCCAGACCAGCTATTACCGTTTGTCCAGAGAGAACCTCTGGATGAAACTGATGTCAACAGTAGGACTGCTAACAGCCTCAGAGACTAGAACTTCACTGAAAATTGAATTAGTGTAGATAAAATGGGGTGGGGTGTTATGGATGTATGGATCTATTGCCAGTTGTATACTGTCTGTTCTTCTTAATTTGGGGCTGTAACACTAACTATGATGGCTGGAGAACTGTAATGATGAGCCCTGAGCACAGTTCTGTACTTACCTAGCTTATGACTGGCAAATGGACAGTATCCAGGTGGACCTGTTACTAACAGATGCCGTCCGTGTGTGTGCTCCTTCTAGAATATGGCTCTTCCCTCGAGGAGGACATTGTTTCTGACACATCTTCCATGTTTCGCAGAGTCCTCGTGTCCCTTGCAACGGTAAGCCCAGTCTAGGGGAAATGGGGATGAATCTTCCTGTGGCTGATAGGCATGCCTCTCTGTTCAGTGGTGATGGCTTTTATTTCACTTTTCACCTCGTGTGTCCCCTTGCCTGCTTTTCAAACCCAGCTTCTGCAGGGAGAGGAGTCTGCGCATGCATTCATGCAATGGACTCTTTTTAAAATGGCCCGGGTAAAGCGGATTGCTGCTCATCTCAGAAGTACAATCAGGTCTGAGCCATATTTCACTGTAGTTGTAAGCTGCTGTTTACTTTTAAGGACTCCATTATACTCCTACAGTAACTTTTTTTTTTTTTTTTTGAATAGGGAATTGCTTCCAGTAGTTGTTCTGGTGAACTGAGTCTTTTGTCCTTGTATGTCTGCAGGGAAACAGAGATGAGGGGATGTATGTGGATGATGCCCTTGCTCAGCAAGATGCTCAGGTATGTGGTAATTTTCTTCCTTGCAAGAACAGTCTGTTCATCTCTACATGATGCATGGTGAATCCCTGCTTTTCCAAGACCTCTCTTTTTTTCAAGGCAAGAGAGTGAACCTGAAGCTATGTTAGACAGCAGCACCCTAGGTGGAGACCTGGTCTCTGTTCTCAGTTTTGACCCTTAGAGAAGCCTCTTTGCTGTTCTGTGCCTCAGGCTGTGAAATGGGGGTAATGGTTCAAGCCTTGTTTGCGAGGCTCTGATGAGAGAGCTCTAAACAGACTGGGTGTTTGGCAGGGGAGATGACAGTTCCGTTGAGAGTTGCTGTGCTTCATTAGATGTTGGAAAACATCTGTGATCTAGACAGGCCACAGGCCAGCAGTGCTCAAGCACCAAGGAAGTAAAAATCTCATCTTATATACACCCAGTCTTCCCCATTGACCTTATTTTGTCTATTCACATTGTCTTTAAGTGCCTGTATGAAGCGGGGGAGAAGAAGTGGGGAACAGATGAGGTGCAATTTATGTCCATCCTCTGTACACGGAACAGGTGTCACCTGCTAAGAGGTAGGACCCTCCACAGTGTCCTGGAATATTTTTTTTTCCTTCCTTGTTTGAGCATCATGTTTTTGTAGGTCTTCATATGTGTTCAGTAACTGCAAACTCCTCTGAGGCAGCAGGTGTCCTAGAGAGAGCCCAGTTGTATCCATTTCTTTCAGGCTGTTTTATTCCCTCCTGAGACTAAAAGGGGCTTGAGAAAAAAAAAAAACATAGGTACAACTTGCTGCTGCTCCAGCTTTTAAATTGGAGATAATAAAGTTTGACTCCCATTGGGGCAGAGAGGAAAGAAGCTAAGCTTTTAAACTGTCATAATTAACTAGCAGGTCTTGGAAATGCTAGCAGCCATGGTGGGCCAATTAGCAACACAGTTAATAATTAAAATGAATTATTTCTCTGTGACAGCCCTGACTTAGTTTACAATGCTGCAGTAATGATACAGTGATCATGCAGAATATGAGGTGCTTGATCTTGCAAAGTGATCCTTTGTGGTTTGCATGCTTCATGCCGCCAGGAATTTCTCTGACTTTTTATCACGGATTCTTCCTCCTAGTTTTTGATGTATACAGAGGGATTGCTAATAAGGACATAACAGACAGCATTAAATCTGAGATGTCAGGAGACCTTGAAGATGCTTTGCTAGCTGTGGGTGAGTGCCCTGCTTTTAAACTTTGTCTGCAAATTAATTACATAATTAGAGATGTTGCATCTTGTTTTGACTGCTTTACATAGCTACAGGAGGCAGCCATGATTTATTTGTGTGTTTTTTTTTGTTTGTTTGTTTGTTTTTACACTATACAGATACAATCAGGTGAGAAAGTGTTGTGCTTTATCACATAGTTTTCTTGGCCAAGTGATGCTTTGGCAGCTGACATTTGTTGTCAGGAGGCACTGAAGCATTAAAGAGCATACAGCTGTGCACTAAGCACAGAGACGTCAGCTCACAGCAGGTCGCTGTCTGTGGATATCCCTTCCAACCCAAACCATTCTATGATGTCTCTGCATTGCACCTGCTATTTGTCAGCCTTTAATTGTATCTTCACAGAACAAACACCTCCGCTAAGAAAGTTCTGCAAAGGTGTGGAAAACCTTCTCTTCCTGTTTTTATTGACCTTCATTTCTTGTTTTTTATCTCTTACAGTAAAGTGCATGCGCAATAAACCTGCATATTTTGCTGAAAGATTGTACAAATCCATGAAGGTAAAGATTTTTTAATGTGAGATTTCTTTTTTTTGATGTCTTTTTTTTTTTTTTTTTGGCTTGTATTTCCATGCTCAAGTCAGTAGCATCATAGCAATCATTAGATAAACACTACTGTTAATGGGGAAATAGATCTGAGCTTTTCTGGAAGAGCTCAGACTTTCCTGAAGCTCAAAGTAATGTTCTTCCTCAGCAGAAAGCTGCTAGTGGATCACACTTTTAATGCAAAAATGCTCTAAGTAGCAACAGATTCTGCAGAAGACTGAGCAAGAAAACCTTTGTGTCTCTCACTGGTTTATCCAAAACATTTTGTAGTTAGTTGTATGTGGTTGGATTGCTTTTTAGGGCCTGGGAACAGATGACAACACGCTGATCCGAGTGATGGTGTCCCGCTCTGAAATAGATATGCTCGATATCAGAAGAGAATTCCTGACCATGTATGGGAAATCTCTCTACTCCTTCATTAAGGTAAACTTCTTGGTGTTAGAAACAAAAAGCTGGATTTGCTAAGTGGCTTAAAGGAAACAGCTACCTGACACCTACTGGGTATTTTAGAGCAGATGAAATTAAGACACTAGAATAATGTACTGAAAATATTCTTGAATTTTCATTGTCAAAAAGGATACAAACCCTGAAAAAAAAAAAGGGGGGGGGAAATGTATGTGCTGGAAGAATCCAGCCTTCCATAGAGCTCTAAAATGAATCATGATCCTTTTTCTCTTTTCTTTCCAGGGAGATTGCTCAGGAGACTACAGAAAAGTTCTGCTCAGACTCTGCGGTGGAGAGGATTAAATGATGCCTGGTATATTGCCTGGATGATGGGAAGCATCAGAAGGATTTAGCTCCTTCTATTTCTTTCCCCAAATAGCTTATTAATTGCTATAAGTACTGACTTAGGTTAATTAATGAAATGGCAATTCCATTTAACCCTTACGATAAGCTTTTATGCTCACAACACCCATTTATATACTACTTGGGCTAGTAAAGCCCATCTTAAACAGAACACTTTAACCAAATCTACATTGTTTTTGCTTTCTGACAAGCTGTCCTTTTGCCTTTGCATTTACCAGCAAAACTTATCAACTGAAGCAAATTTGGACACAGAATGTAGGAAGCTGCAGAGCGAAAAATTAACCTCATCAATACGGGGAGAGTGCAGAATATAGACTTGCTTCAGCTTTTGCAAGATAATTAAAAACCAAAGAAAATTAATCATGTAAAATACAATCATATTTAAATCTTAACTTGCTCTCTGCTAGTGTGGAACCTTAACAGCCTTGTGCCTTATGTATATGTTGCCTATAGATTTGAAGATAGGGAAGCTGACACTGGTGACATCAGAAAGAACCCTTGCTGCCCTAGGCCTGGTTACAGGTCAGCCCTTGGTCTGTCCTACTTGACTTGGGAGTGTAAATCATCATGTTTATATTTATTACAAACAGTTATTTTGGATAAAGCAGTACCATTAAGGAATGGCCTGTACCCAAAGCATGTTTAATCAACACTACCTGATGCCTTATAGTGGGATGCCTTGTGCTGGAGTCATTTACTAAATCTTACCAGCGCTGGCTGGTGGGACTCCTGTATAACACTACAGTTAGAAACTCCAGTGTGGGTGCCAGTGTGACATGGAATTCCATACCAACTGCTAAAATAAACTTTTCTTCCAAGCCCTACACACCTGTCTGCTAAGCTGAGCATTCTTTTCTCTACAAAATGTGCTTCCTGTTTGCTTTTTCATTTTTTTTTTTTTAATTTTTTTTTTGTTTCGTTGTTGTTGTTTTTTTTTAACTGTTGGTGTATAATGCTCTGTTGAAGGCATCACAGATTCACAATGGAATTTGAGGGCACGATGCCAGTATGGCCTACGTGCCATTCTGTCACTTGTTTTGTTCCAAGCAGGGTCATGCTTGCCTCCAGAGTGCTCCAGGGCCTTGGACAGGCTTTACCAAGCTCCAGGCAAGTCCCATGTTGCAGCCCACATCACAGCCTCTAATCTGGTGACTGTGACTTAAGCTGGTGACTTCTGGCACCAGAGGAAGGCTCCTGCCCCATGTAAAGACTTACAGCTACAAAGTAGGTTTGCCGCCCTCAACATTAAGAGGAGGCAGACATGCCTCCAAGCAAGGAATCCAACCATAAACCACGTGTGTGGTTTACCATGCAAGGCCACCAGGAAGAAACAGCGAGTTGTAATGAGTGACTCCCTCTTGGGGAGACAGGGAGTCCTGCAGCACTGCAGGTTAGCAAGGAAATGCCTACAAGGCACCATTGTGGAGAAATCCCCAAAACCCTTTCTAGGAACCCAACATGCTGGGGTGTGTCCCTGAGGTGCCTGTATGTTGATGCATGTAGTATGAGGAATGAATGTGATGACTTAGAGATGTGCGTACAGTTTCAGGGCCAAAATTGTACTAGGAAATGGCAGGATTGCTCCCATACTGGAGTATTGCAATGGAAGGACACAGGCTGTTTGGGAACAGGCTGGGAAGATGAGGAGGGGTTGCTGCCCTCTGTGTGAGAGCTGCGAGAGCACACAGAGCTCTGCCTGAGGATGGACAAGGAGCTGGCTGAGAGTTGGTGGCTTAAAATTAAAGGGAGGACAGGGCTAGGTGACATTGTAGTGGGAGTCTGCTACGGGCCACCCAACAAGAACAAGCAGATGAAGCCCTCTACAGACAGGTAGGTGCAACCCCACGTATGCCAGCCTGGTCCTTGTGAGGGACTTCAACCACCCTGGGGTCTGTTGGAGGGACAGCAGAGCAGGACACCAGCTCTCCAGGTTCCTGGAGCACTGCGGTCACTGCCTGCTGCAAGGGACAGGGAGCCAACGAGGAGAGGAGCTCTGCTGGGCCTCGTGCTCAGCAACAAGCTGGGGGCTTGTGGGGAATGTGGAGGGAATTGTGGAGGATCTGAAGGGAATTGTGGAGGATGTGAAGGGAATTGTGGGGAACGTGGACTCCACCTTCTGGTGGCTCCACCATGAGAGGGTGGAGTTCAGGACCCCTGGAGCAGGGGGCAGGGTGAAAGGCAAGCTCACAGCTCTGCCTTAACATTGGTGATCCCATTCCTGCACGTGCAGGCAGCATCCCTGTATTCTTCCCAGGATACAGACCCCGGTTCCTGTGCATTTCCTTCTCACACGCTACTTGACCAGGAGTTCCTGATTCAGCCATGTTGCTCCCTTGCCTTCCTTGCCTGATTTCTTACACGTGGGAATTGAATGCTCTTGTGCTCTAAGAAAAATGCCCGTAAAGACCAACCGGCTCTATTCTGCTCCTTTATTCCTGGGGGCAGCTTTCCAGGGGGTACTAACTGCTAATTCCTTAAGCTGGAAGTTCACTCTCCTAAATGTCAGGGTCTTGACTTTACACCTGGCCCTTATCTCGCAGGATCGTGAATTCCACCAGGCAGAGTCACTGCAGCCCAGGCTGCCAACAATCCTGACCTCTCCAATTCATCCGTGTTTGTAAGCAGCACGTCCAGTAACACTTCTCCTCTGGTTGGGCTCTCTATCGCCTGCAATAAGAAATTAACCTCCATGCACTCCAGCAGTCTCTTGGGCTGCTTGCAGCTTGCTGTGCTGCCTTTCTGGCAGATGTCAGGGTGTTTCAAGTCCCCCAGCAAGGGCAGTGTCTGCACACATGATGGTTCCTGTAGCTAAAGTAAGAACGCTCGTCAGCAGGCTCCCCTTTATGAAGCAGCCTGTTGTAAACACCAACCATGAGGTTTCCTTTTTGGCTTGACCTCTAATTTTTACCCACAAGCTCTCAACCTATCCACTGCTGCTCTCCAAAGCCAGCTCTGTGCAGTCAATCCACTTTTTCACAACCTGCCTGCCCCTCCTTCCTTGCCTGTCCTTTCTGAACATTTTATAGCCATGCATTGCAGCGCTCCAGTTGTGTGATTCATCCCACCAAGTTTCAGCAATAGCGATTACATCTGAGCTTTCTAGCTGCAGTGACTTCCAACACCTCATGTTTGTTACCCAAGCTACGTGCATTGCTGCAGAGGCTCTTCAGTCAGGCTGTCAGCCATGTCACTCTAATAAAGGAGCACACCCTGATTCCTTTGAAGCAGTTCCAAGGAGTTTCACTGTTGGATCCTAATATGTTAACAGCCCCCGCCTCTTCTCTGTTACCCAAAACTCCATCCCCTTCCCTGGTTCTATCTAGTTTGAAGCTCTCCTTGTAAGCCTGGCCAGCTTGTTGGTGAAGACTCTTGCCTCCCTTGGTCAAGTGAAGCTCATCAGCTCCCAAAAGACCCAGATTCTCAAAGGTGGATCCAAGATCATAGAAGCCAAAGCTCTGGTGATGGCACCAGACACAAAGCTGGGCACTGATTTGCATGATGTGTTGACTTCTGCCAGCACCTCTGGCAAGACGGAGATCATTGGGCACCGGCCCTCTCTCTTGTGCCCTCTGTGCTCTGAAGTCCTGCTCAATCTTGCCCATGTTTTGCTTTAACATGTCATTGGTGCCCACACAGAAAAGAAGCAGGGGATAGCAGTATGTGCTTTTAACCAGTTTTTAACACAGCAGCCTCTCTGTGACAGCCCAGGATCTCGGTTCCTGTCCAGCAGCAGACTTCCCTTGACTGTGTCCCAGGTGAGAAAATGGGTGCCTCAGTGCCTCTCAGCAGGGTCATCCACTACCATCACTCACCACTTCCTTTTGCAGCCTTTGTTGTATGCTGATTGTGCGGTTCATCCCTGCAAATCTTGCTCGTTATTTTTGTCCACTGCCAAGGCTTCATATCTGTCACTGGCTGGTACATACATGTACATGGAAGAGGAGCGAGGTGATATCTTGCTCCCATGGGTCACCAGAGGCCATGGTGCCTCCTTCTCCAAAGTCCTGTCTGTTTGCTGTTGAGACTTTTCGATAGTCCTTGGAGGTTGGTGCCACAGGGCCCTAGTGTTTCCCCTTGGGAATCCAGAGAGGTCCCAGTTGACTGGAAGCTGGCAAATGTGGTCCCAATTTTCAAGAAGGGCAAGAAAGAAGATGCTGGCAATTACAGGCCTGTCAGTCTCACTTCAGTGCCTGGCAAAATTATGGAGATTATTCTGGGATTTACTGAAAAACACCCAAAGGACAATGCAGTCATTGGTCAGAGCCAATACAGGTTCACTAGGGGAAGGTCATGTCTAACCAACTTAATTTCCTTCTACAACGAGATCACCCAACTAGTTGACCAAAGGAAGTCAGTCGGTGTAATCTTTCTGGATTTCACTAAAGCTTTCAATACTATCTCTCACAGTATCCTTCTGGACAAAATGACCAGAATACAGCTGAATAAAAGCATAATATGTTGGGTAAACAATTGACTGGCGGGTCAGGCCCAGAGGGTTCTTGTAAATAGGGTTAAATCAGGCTGGTGACCTGTCACTGGTGGGGCTCCCCTGGGCTCCATTTTAGCACCAATCTTCTTCAGTGTTTGCATAAATGATTTGGATGTAGGACTTGAAGGATTTTTGAGTAAATTCATGGATGATACAAAATTGGGTGGAGCTGTTGACTCCATCGAGGGTGGTGAGGCCTTGCAGAAAGATCTGGACAAATTAGAGAGCTGGGCAATCACCAACAGTGTGAAGTTTAACAAGAGCAAGCACCTGGGAAGGGGCAACCCTGGCTGTACATACAGACTGGGGGATGAGATGCTGGAAAGCAGCCCCACAGAGAGGGATCTGGGGATTTTGATTGATAGCAAGCTGAGCATAAGCCAGCAGTGTGCCCGGGTGGCCAGGTGGGCCAACTGTGTCCTGGGGTGTATCAAGAAAGACATTGCTAGTTGGTGAAGTGACTGTCCCACTCTACTCCGCTCGTGCGGCCGCACATCGAGTACTGTGTGCAGTTCTGGGTGCCAAAGAAAGATATAAAGCTGTTAGAGTGTCCAAAGGAGGGCAACAAAGATGGGAAAGGGTCTCCAGGGGTATGCATATGAGGAGCAGCTGAAGTCAGTTCGACAGTTCAGCCTGGAGGAGACTGAGGGAAGACCTCAGTGAGGTCTACAACTTCCTCGCAAGGGGAGCAGGGAGGCAGGCGCTGGTCTCTTCTTTCTGGTGACCAGCGATAGGACCTGAGGGAATGGCTTCAAGCTGCGACAGGAGAGGTTGACGCTGGAGATCAGGAAAAGGTTCTTCACTGGGAGGGTGTCTGTGACAGCCTCGCAGTGATGTCACGCTTGAGGTTGGAGTGGGACCCCTTATGTCACAGTGACAGCTGCCATATTGCCACATGCGCTGTCCCCGCTGCGCAGAAGTGCAGAGGAGGAGGAGAGTGGAGAAGGAGTTTCCTGTTGGGAATCCCCACCACAAGGATGCAATTTCCCTTTGTCAAGCTCCCCGCGCTGCAGGTGCTCAGCCTGGATGGTAAGGCCTTCAGGAGCTGTGCCACCAGTGTTATTGGGTGATATCAGTCCCCAACACTGCAGCTGCGGGGAGGGCTGGGGAGGAGTGCAGGAGGCCCCAAGCGGTTGTCCCGTATGGCCGAAGGGTGACAGTGGCAGGAAATCTGTGGTGACACTTCCCCAGGGAGAGGGTCAGCTCTGGAGATCAGCATTGGAAGGGAAAGGGAGAGAAGGGCAGAGAAAGGAAGGGCAGGGGATCCTGTTGAAGGCTGTCTGACCTCCCTGCATTTCTAGAAACTGCCTGAAACACATGTGTTGGCAATCTGGGCTTTCCTTGCAACCAGCCACAGCCTCTGGCTGTTCCCCGCTGGCTCTTCTGGTCTTTCCAGATGGGCAGAAGGGGCCTGGAGCTGGGGGGCCACTTCCCCTTGCAGACGCCAGCTGGTGGGATGCCAGTGCCCAGATCCCTTCTGCAGCCCCTGGCTGAGCCCAGCCCTCTCTCAGGCTTACCCTGAGGCTGAGAGCCTGAAGGCAGCCAAGAGTTCAGCCCTGCAGCCCCTATGTGCATTTGCTCCTGCTGACACCTCTACCAACCGCTGTGCACTCCAGCTCCGTGCTTGGGCAGGAGCTGAATGGAGGTGGGCTTGCTGGCCCAGAGCCTGACGTGTCTCTCCCTTGCTTTTCAGATGTCATAAGAATTTGGGACGGTGTGTGCCAGTACATGCTCCAGCAGTTTGCACTGAAAAAGGTGAGCTGTTCCTCTTGGCACGTGGATGCTTTTTGCAGTCCTGGCAGCCCCGCTGCCATCAAGTGCAGCCATCCACCCACTTCTCTGAAATGCTCCTGAAGGGCATGGAGGTGGGGCAGCACTGCTCCTGTGACATCCGATGCCAAGAAGGAAATTTGGATCTGTTAGAAGAGAGGCTTCAAGCCTTCCTGGCACCTTCCTGCTCTCACAGTTGGAAGGCAGAGGCGGCCCAGCAGAAAGCCTGGGACTCTTCTCAGGGATCACTCAATTGCTCAGCACCCCTCAGGCCTTACAGCGCTCCAGGATGCTTTTTTGGCTTTTACTCTCCTTCTGTGCTATAAAGGGGAAGAGGAGATAGGAGAAAACAATGTCTTCTCCTGAGCAGCTCTTCTCCAACTCTTTCTAAAGAGCCCCATCCCACCTCCTTGCACCTCCAGAGCGGAGGAAGCACAGAATGCCAGTGTCTCACTCCAACGAGTACATTTGTTCTTCTAAAAGCACTTCTGTTCTCTGCTCTCCACAGGGTGTGGCTGTAGATGTGCTTGGCGTTTTCTACATACTGCAGAAGCACAGCAGCATAGTTATGCCCAGGTTTCACCTGTCAGAGAGGGTCGCACAGGCTCAGGGGCTCAGCTATACCAGCAGCGACATCCCCGGTATGCCAAGGGCACAAAGCCTTTGATAAGCCTTGCAGCGCTGTCAGGCTGATGAGCCACTGCCCACCTGACGCTGTTCCTCTTTTGCTGTTTTCTAGATGACCTCAAAGTTGTCCCCCTGGACTATTCTGAATTGTCACAAAAGACGTCCATTCCCGAGAAGCTGGTGAAGGAGTGTGTGAACGACATCGTGGTACTCTTCACCTGGGGTGCCGGACTGGGGGAGGATTACGACCTTGTTTTCAAGGGCATCGGTTCTCTGATGAGCCGAAACAAGATCCTCACGATGAGATACCACCCAGAGTTTCTCCTCGCCATTGATGGGACTGGAACTGTCTTAGAATGTCTGCTCTCCGTAAGTTTAACGTTTTTTTTCCAGAGCTCTTTCTGAGGCTCAAGCCAGACACCTCCCTAGCCTGGGATCCCACTCCCAGCAGCTTGGGGACAGAGCACAAGAGTAGGGCGAGTTCTGTTGTGCTGCTGGTGAAAAGGGAGCGGGGGGAGAGCTTCCTTGAGGGAGCTACACTGAGCAGTGGCAAGGTGTGCTGCCTTTGTGGGCAATGGGATCCTTTCTGGGGCCTCATCTGCCACATCTCTGTCCTTTCGGCAGAACCCACGGACAAAGATTTGCGTGCTGTCAGGCAAAGAACCTGATCCTTGCCACGTGCGTCCTGGTGGGATCCGCGTGCTTCCAACGTGAGTACATGCTCTTGTGAAGCCCTTGGCTCCTCAGCTCCTCCTTGGTAGGGCTTTCACCAGAGCTGCCTGCTCCTGTGGGTAGCCAGGAATCCCTCCATGATGGAAGGACGGACAGCTTCCTCCACGTGTGCTTTCTGCTTCTGGGCTCTGGCTGTCCTCTCCTGCTTTAGTTTGGAGCAGGGATTGTGCTCTGCACTCCCAGCATGGACTGGACCTGAAGAGCAATTCAGGCATCCTTTCCCATCGAGATCCGTCTCCTTGTTCCCTTTCTTGGTGGGGCAGTGGCAAAAAGCATTTGAAAAAGCTTCTCAAGTGTCTTCTCTCCTGGCTTATACCTGAGAGGCCTCTCAAGGGTAGTTCAGCTGCTCATGTCTTCTTCTTTCTAGGTTTAAGATCAAGCTACCCCCTGGCAGAAAAGCTGGAGAGCTTTCCTCCACTGAGCGAGACAGTAAGAAAGAAAGTAAGGACTGTCCGAGTAAGGACTGAGCAGGTCTGCACCTCCTCTTGTCCATGTGGTCACAAAGACGCTGTTCTGAAGAGGTGTCTTCTTTCCCAGGGGCAGGCAGCCCTCAGGCTAAGCATCTCCGCCACCAAAAGAAACGTCCACTGAGCAGCCTGAAAGCGGCGAAGGACAAGAAAGGGCAACAGGACAGTACAAGGAAGACTGTGGACAAGTGAGGCTCTTGGGAAAGCAGATAAGGGCAATGGGATGGTCTGGTAGTCATGGGAGCGGGAGATTTCTCTTGGACATGCCATCTATATTAGCTCTGAAAGGCTATTAGCACATCTCAGAAGGGCTGGTGTTTGCCAGCCAGACTGCAGGTATACAGCAGTGTTTTGTGAGACACGGGGGTCAGCCTAATTCCTTCTCACCTTCTGTCCATCCAGCAATGAGTTTAGCGCACTGTTAGCCAGCCTGAAGACACAGTTTGAGGCTGAAAAACAGGAAGTCTTGGCAGAAGACCTGGCTAAGGAGAGAGTGAGTGAAGGTAACGCAAGCCCAGACTACCCAAAGCATGCCCACTGCCCCAAGTTGCAGCTCCTCTGCAGGACACTTCCCCACACCACCCCATTCCCGAGCAGATCTTGCCGAGTGCTCTTTCACTTGAGCACTGTCACAGGACTGAGAGCCTCCTAGGAAATGTGACTCCATCAGGGTCACTGCCACAGAAAGCTTCCCACCAGTACCCAGCAGTTCCACAGGCGCCTCTGGTCTGAGCTGCCCCAAAGACGTGGCTTTGGCCTGGAGGTCTGAAGGCCTTTCTCTTCTCTTGCTTCAAGTACATCTTCCCAGTAAGCCCCTGCTGTCCCGAAGGAGGCTTTCCCCCATGATGCTTCCTATGCTGAAACCAGAGGACAGACGGGGAGAGCAAGCTGCAGGAGACAAGCCCCCTGAGAGGTGAGAGAGATGGAGAGACACAGAGGGCACTAGTGTGCCCTGGTCGTGGTGGCAGGGAGATGTTTGTGTCGGCCACATCACCTCCATTAACTTGGGAGGGCTCTTTGGATGTGTGTGCGTTTCCTGCTGGAGGGCCCAGCACAGCGTGGCTCGGTGAGACCCCCGCATCACATCAGCTTCAGCTTTGTGCCTGTCTTGTTCCCAGGTCTGAGCTCTGCCAAGCACCATCTGCCACTCCAGGGCTGCTCCAACGCCCCCGTGGAAAAGAAGGCATAGATAAGGAGGGTGAGAAAGATGGAGAGGTAGCAGATGGGCCCAGCACAGGCTTGTGGGTTTCCCTCATGCCTTAGTGTGGGCAGAGGCAGCCAGGGCTGTGTGTGGTTGCTGGGACAGCAAAATGTCTCTCACATGGCTGGGTTTGCCTCAGAGGGTCCATCTTCAGGGCTCACTATGGAGGGGGACCCTGGTCCAGCACCATGCCCCATGCTGCAGTTGCTCTGCTGAGGGACGTCCCCGCTGCACCCTGTGCCCTAGTGTGACTCGCCAAGCTCTGTGTGAGGGGTGGGCTTGTGCTGGGGGGGAGGAAGGAAGGCGGGCTGTCTGTCCTCACTGCAAATACCTTCTGCCTTGAGGGAGGGTTGAGGCGGATAGTATTAGGCAGGTGGAATTTTCTTCCCCTTCCCTAATGCCATCTGCCCAACCAAGTCTCTGTGAGGTCTCCAGCATTCCCTGGCAGGCCCTGCTCCTCAGGAGATACCCTAGGGAAAAGAATACTGGACAAAGAAAACCCAGGGGTCAGAGTTGCTCACTGGACCTGCAGAGTTGGATGAGATAAAGGGTTCTCATGGGCCTCCACCCCACAACAAAATGTGACTCCAGGACCATTAGGGTTGCTGCCACAGAAAGCATCCCAGTGGTATCCAGCAGCTCGGCATGCACCTCGGGTCTGAGCTGCCCCAAGGACGTGGCTTTGGCCTGGAGGTCTGAAGGCCTTTCTCACGTCTTGCTTCAAGGGCATCTTCCCAAGAAGCCCCTGCTGCCCCGAAGGAGGCTTTCCCCGGTGACGCTTCCTATGCTGAAACTAGAGGACGGACAGGGAGAGCAAGCTGCAGGAGACAAGCCCCCTGAGAGGTGAGAGAGATGGAGAAATACAGCGGGCACTGGTGTGCCCTAGTCATGGTGGCAGGGAGATGTTTGTGTCAGCTACACTGCTGGGCAAAGGGCATGGAAGTTTTCCTGCAGGAGATAACTGGCAGTTCTGCTTTTCTCCCTATGTCCCTGTCTCCGTTCACACTGTCCCTGCAACCCTAAGCACAGCAGCGTGACCACTTTCAAGTGCTCAAGCAGTGTGATGTCTTTCAAGTCACTGTCAGCTGGGGCCTTTGCACAAGACCATCATCTCAGATGATGCTGTCTTTCTCTTTGTCCCACTCATGGAGGGCTTAGTCCTGAGCACCTCTTTCTCTGTCTTTGAGAACACAAATCGTTGGCTTTACAGCTCTACTGAACAACCACCTTCTACTGCAGAGGCACGGGCTCGCAAAGTAGATGCAAGTGTATTTGGTGGAGTCCCAACACTACCCACTTTGTATTTTTAGTGTGCTACCAGCCATTGAGAAGGACTATTCAAAGGAGGGCATGAACAAAATGACGCACCACGTCAGGAGGAAAACTGAAATCCCTGCCTGCAAAGGCCATAAGAGAGTAGGACAGGTACGTGATCTTGCCCCATGTCAGTTCTGCATTGCATTGAGGAGTGGAGAAGCACTGATGGTCATGCCCAAAAGACTGGAGAGAGTCCAAAGGAGGGTCACAGAGATGATCAATGGGCTGGAGAATCGGCCGTGTGGGGAGAGACTGAGGAACTTGGGTCTTTGATTCAGGAACCTGGGTCTTTTCATAGAATAATAGAATATCCCGAGTTGGAAGGGACCCATAAGGATCATCAAGTCCAACTCCATTTCACCGTGGAGAAGTGAAGGCTTGGGGGGACCTCATCACAGTATTCCAGTATTTAAAAGGTGGCTACAAAGCCAACAGAAGCTCTCCTTTCACATGGAGAAGACAAGGGGCAGTGGGTACAAGTTGCACTGAGTGAAGTTTTGTCTTGCTAGAAGGTCTTGGGACCAAAGGGGAACAGTTAGGTGTGCACAGAAAGGAAGAAGACACTCCCTGTTGTGCCTTGTTCAGAGCAGGGGATTTTTCGCTAATGGCATTAGGAGCCAGATGCTCAGTACGAGGCACAGGAGCCCCCCAAGTCCTGAGATTAACTCTGTCTGTTGTGTGTGTCTGTGGCCCCCCAGGAGGTCTGCTACCTGTGCATGCAGCAAGAGGAACAAAGTCTGCGAGCAGCCCTGCTGAAGCAGAAGGAAGAGCAAGAAAGGGCTGAGTGGGCAGAACTGCAGGCCTGGCAGGCCAGGATGGCAGCGCTGCGTGCCCAGGTACTGGCAGTGACCTCAGCCACGCAGAGGACTGGCATTTCTGTCCCCTCGCAGGGCTGCTGAGTTGTTTCCCCAAAACCCGGGAGGCAACTCACTGCTGTCTCTGAGTCTCCTCTGCTCCTGTCCAGGAGAGAGAATTGCTCAATACCAGACTCAGTGGACAATTTGTCAACTAGCAGACAAACCCAGCCCTCTCCTTCCTACCTTGAACATGGGGAAGCTCCACCAAGGCTGCCAGCCCTGGCATTGGAGCAGCAGCTCTCCCAGGCAAGGGCTATCCCAGCCCCAGGTGGCTGCCTGCAGGGGAGAGCTGGGCACAGGGCAGCTCTTCGTGCTCGCCTGTTCTGCTACAGGCGTGATGTTCTGGTTTGCCCCTCCTAGTACGATGAGGTTTTTAAGTCTGATTTGTAACCAAAACCTCTGGACTTCACCAGCCACCCTGACATAAAAAGAAACAAGTTTGTTTCTTTGGCTTCATTGCTTGAAAGACAAAGCCTTCAATGCTCTTGTGCTTGGAGGAGCAGACTAGGCTGTGTCTGGAGAAAGGCTGCACAATCCCCAGGTGCCTCCTGTGCTGTGCTGTGCAGGGATCGTTCCTTTGCTGGCCCCTCAAGCCAAAATACATTCCTTTTTTTTTTTTTTTTTTTTTTTCTTATTGCATAACAGAGTGCACGTGCTGCATGGAAGCTGGAGGTTGCTAAAATAGCCAAAAAGGAAAACAGAGAATACGATTACCCGGTAAGAAGTTTATAAAAAAGAAAATGAGGTCCCCAGCTGTGCCACTTGGGAAGCGCAGCGAGCCCCTGCTCAGACCTTGGCACCTCCATGGGGACTTGCAGCGATGATTCTCCAAAATCCCCTGGCACATCTGCAGTGTCCCTGATGCAGTCCCCCACTGGGCTGGTGCTTCTGGGCACACTCATTTGCCCGCTGCTTGATAAGCCTCGCTCTCTCTCCAGAAATCCTACTGGTCCCCTCCTCCATCCTACGCCATAAGAAGAGAGTATGACAGAGAGCTCCAGGAGAGGAGGGAGGTGTGGGGAAAGGAGCCAAAGCATACACCAGTGAAGACCTCACTGCAACAGTAAGTGTGCACAGCTCCTGCCATGTCCTGGTGCAGTGGCAGCAAGACAGCATTGGGCCAAGGACCCTGTCCCTGGCACAGCTCAGGGGCTGCATGCATCCTACAATTTCTCCTGGCCTGGGCATCTCCCTGTCTTACCCCTGGCTCCAGGTACCTCTCTACAACTCCAAGTGAATGCTTAGGGCTTCTAACCTGAGGGATGTGGGAACCAAAGGAACCATGGGTGTGAGGAGTGGGGCAGGCCTAGGGCAGGAGGGGCCTGAGCCAGCAGGTGAGAGCAACGTTGTCCCTCTGTTGCAGCCATCAAGCCCTGCCAGCCATCTGGGCAAAGTTTTAGAGGTGGACGGAGCCAGCTGGGGAAGAGCAGAACAGAAAGAGCAAAACCCATTCAGGACTCACAGCAAGAGTGTGCCTGGTTCCTCAAGTGTGTCCGAGCAGGGCTGGTGCTTTGCCTTCCTGCAGGGGGAGGAGGCACCAGCAACACCATCTGGCTGCAGAATGACACCACTGTGAAGGAATCCTGTTGTTTCCACCTAGCAGAATGGGTCTCCCCAGCCGTCTGAGATTCACCCAAAGAGTCAACTCTTAGTTAAAGCAGTGAGAATGTAATGGGACACAAATATCAGCTCAAGCCAGGTGCCTCCAAGGAGGGACCCCACCCAACACTTTCCCTGTCTTCTTATACCCGTACAACCTTAATTTTGTCCGCTATACTCAGTTCTCAATATATATATGTTTTGTTCCTTCAGGTTGGTGGTTCTTTGTTGCAGGACGGGATGGCTTCTGTTACCTCCCAAGGCAAAGTGGCTCCTGTTATCTTGCAGGCTCTGGTCAGCACGTCTCCCCCTTTCCCATCAGTGCCACCCAGGCCCCCACACAATGTCACTCACTGGTGCTCAGTCTGCACTATATACCAGGTGATGCAGAGCTCATGCCGTGGCATAAGGCTTCACTAAGTTTACTAAAGTGAAACAACAGCCACCTGAATTCATAGAATCATAGAATGGCTCAGGTTGGAAGGGACCTCATCCAACTCCAACCCCCCTGCCATAGGCAGGGATGCCACCCACTGGATCAGGTTGGCCAAGGCCCCATCCAGCCTAGCCTTGAACACCTCCAGGGATGGGGCATCCACAGCTGCTGTGGGCAACCTGTTCCAGTGCCTCGCCACCCTTACAGTGAAGAATTTCCTCCTAATGTCTAATCCAAATATGTTCTCTCTATGTTTAATTGTTGAGGGATTTTTGAAGCAGCAAAGATGCCATGGCTTGCTGCAGCTGAGCAAACCAAGCTACCAGGACGACTATGAGAAGTTCCCATGACAGTGTTCCCACATCACCCAACTGAGGAATTTAGAAAAATATTGGTGCCAGCAGCTGGCTTCAAGGACGGGATCTACATGACTGCTAATCACAAGGGGGCTGTTTTCTTGCAGGTGGGGTTGTTTTCGTGCAGTTGTTTGTCTGAGTGCTTTTGACCAATAATCTTGTGTGAGACACTATCCACCCCTGTTAAGTTTATTATAAAAGTCAGGCTATTCAGGCAATAAAGGGAGAGCATGATCCTGTCTGTCGTGTTTTCGGCCATTCTTCCTGCAACATTTAAGACCATTCCCTCTTGTCCTATCATTATCTACTTGAGTAAAGAATCTTTCTCTTTTATAAGACACCTTTAAGTACTGAAAGTCCGCAATGAGGTCTCCCTGGAGCCTTCTCCAGGCTGCACATGGCCAGCTCTCTCACCCTTTCTTCATAGGAGAGGTGCTCCAACCCACTGATCATCTTTGTAGCCCTCCTCTAGACTCAAATTCCTTACATACCAGCACCTTGTTTCTCTTATAGTGTCCTCCCTTTGTTTTTATGAGCATCCCTGCATTCTACAATACATACATTTCAAACGTTCACTCCACCTCTGTGTGTTTATGTATAATCTCCACACACGTGCACAGAAGATAATAAGAAGCAAGCACACGAAGAATATTATAATCAATACCAGGATTGGATGTAACATAAGATTTCAAACCCCAGTAGTAGTGGAAGACCATCCCAACAGTTCTTCCTACCAGTGGTATCCACCATCTTTCTTAACCCTCTCCAGAACATGGTGTATTTCCTTTGTATCATGATGGACGGTGATAAAGATTTTCTGTCCATTATCTCATATATGCTCTAATAATTCGTGTAAATCATTGACCGTATACAGTCCTTCCCATTTTGGGTCTAGCTTGGTTTTCTATGAAAATATTTTAATTACTACATCATTCCCTGGCTGTATGTCATGCACCTATAATCTGGGTGGTACCAGCTGATACCATTGTGCATATTTATGACTGTTTTCAGCTTTGGCAACTACATTATGTATTGGGTTACTCATTCATCTCTGTCCAACAGGCTGGGCTTAGCTGGGATAGAAGTTCCTGGCATAGCCAAATGTCTAACAAAGAGAATTTGGCTGGTGTTAGCCCTTGGGTTTGCCTTGGGCATTCCAGACATTCCATAGGGCTAAGTTCAGGGCTTCTGGCCACCTTAATCCTGTATGGATACGTAATTTTGCTATTTTTCTCTTTTAATGTCTGATTCATTCATTCCAACATTTTGAGGTGGGCGATAGGGAGTGTGTAGGTCATAACATTTTATAAAGTTGTTTTATGAGTGAACCGTGTGAGGTTCAACAAGGCCAAGTGCAAGGTGCTGCACTGGGTCAGGGCAATCCCAGCCATCAGCACAGGCATTGGGGTGAGTGAATTGAGAGCAGCTCTGCTCACAGCAGGACTCGGGATGATTCTTGTAGATGGCAAACTCGACAATACTCCCCTTGTGTCCTGCTCTTGACGCGCAGAAAAGACTCCATAACCATAGGGTTGTAAAGTAGGTATACTTCATTGCGGTGCACCGGGCACACTGGGAATAGCTTCCCTCAAAAAGTGTGCACCTGCCTGGTCGTCTCTCACAATTTTATACACGAATACTGTTATATATTACATGAGCTCTAATACATATTCATTATTTTCCCCCAAAAGGTGGACCTCTTCCAAGTACTCATTTCCATGCTCCCCGCCCTTAGCTCCTTCCAGTTGCGCCTGCGCAGTGTAGCCTGGTGGTTGTGGGCAGGGGTCTTTCAGGATGAAGGCAATGAGGAAGAGGAGGTTAAACTTTCTTTACCTTTGTGGACTTTGACCCTCTGTTGGACAGCTTAGGCCTTTTTTGCTTATCTTTGCCTTGTTTCCTGCCAACAAGTTGTTCATACTTTCCTAACGAGATGTTCATTCTTCCCTCCTCCGTTGGCCTTGAACAATATCTTCTTCTTACATCTGCTTCTCATCTACAGCCCTATAATTAGGATATTTTTAGGTTCTCATCCATATTCCCAGTAATTAGGATATTTTACCATATATGCAGCTAAATACTAACTCAGATAGGTTTTAGCATCTTCCCCATCTCACTCTGGTGAGGCCGCACCTCGAGTGCTGCGTTCAGTTCTGGGCCCCTCACTAAAAGAAGGACATCGAGGCCCTGGAGCATGTCCAGAGAAGGGCTACAAAGCTGGTGAGGGGTCTGAACCACAAGTCCTGTGAGAGCAGCTGAGGGCACTGGGCTTGTTTGGTCTGGAGAAGAGGAGGCTCAGGGGAGACCTTATTGCTCTCTGCAACTACCTGAAAGGAAGCTGTGGGGACCTGGGAGTCAGCCGTTTCTTGCAGATAACTGGTGATAGGACTAGAGGGAATAGTCTTGAGTTGTTCCAGGTGAGGTTTAGGTTGGAAACTGGGAGACATTTCTTCTCGGAGAGAGCAGTCAGGTATTGTAACAGGTTGCCCAGGGAGGTGGTGGTGAAGCCAGGTATAGAAGAATGGGGGCTTGCTTAATCACATTAAAAATAGATGTTGCTGAGCGTCTTTGCTTACTACTGTGCAAATTAACTGAAACAAGGAGCCTTGGGGCCCCTCACAAAGGATGGTTCCTGTCAGAAATGGGGAACCTGTCTCAAAAAACAGCTGAGACCAACCTTGTGGTTTGGACAAGAGCCAAGGAGCAGCAGAGTCTGCACAAAGGCAGGAGGTCAACTAGTGGTGATGAAGAAGAGTTATCAGCCTTCATCCCCATGACCCCCGGCGACCACCACCAGAAGGCACTGCGCAAGCGCAGACAGGAGGAATTTATGGAAATGACTTCTTGGAACTAATTTTAATATGAAGCGGGGATAGGTTATGCATATGTATAGAAGTACTGGGAAACTTCACGCATATGTAACTCTTTACTGCATATAACCATGGCCAGTTGCTGCATTGGGGTGCGCATGCCTTTGGGAGCTATCCCGCGTGTACCCGGTGCCGAAATAAACCACACAGCTACTTTATAACTCATTTGCTTTGAGTTGTGGAGTTCTTCCACAAATCAGTGGAGTCACCGTCCCTGGGGGTGTTCAAGGAAAGGTTGGACGTGGTGCTTAGGGACATGGCTTAGTGGGTGACAGGGACCTCACGGGAGGCTGGAGTGAGGTGGGGATGGGGCTCGGCTTCAGGGGATAGGATGAGGGGAAATGGCCTCGAGTTGAACCAGGAGAGGTTTCAATCGGGTATTAGGGGAAAATTCTTTACTAAAAGGGCTGCGTGGCATTGGGACGGGCTGCCCGGGGCAGTGCTTGAGTCACCATTCCTGGGGGTCTTCAAGAAACGTGGATTTGTAGAGCTTAGCAGCATGGTTTAGTGGTGGATTTGTCAGTAGTGGGGTTAGGGTTGGACTGGATGATCCTAGAGCCCTCTCCAATCCGACCGATTCCATGACCCTGCTCCTTCACGCCTGCTGCCCACGTGGCCGTAAGGGAGGAGCAGATAGGAAAAGCCAGAGGACAGAGGAGGAGATGTGTGGTGGGAAGCACATACAGTGATCCCCTCCTGCAGCTGCCTTCAGCACCCATGAAACATGGTTTGGAAGTCTGTGTTCTTGTTGTTTTTAATGCGAAGAAGTAGGTCTAGTCTCCCAAGCACGGTGGCATAAAAAACATCCGAAAGAAGAAATGAAAACGTCTGTCAGCTTCAGTGGGCAAGGGATGGAGCCTTGAATTTTGACAGGGTGGAGAAAGTGGCCTTAGAGCTGGGTGCTGCGGAGCTGGCTGTACAATCACTAGAGGGCTCCCGGGCTCTTCGGCAGCATCGCCGGTATTCACACCCCTGGACTGGAACCGCCGTGGGATTTGCCTGCCTTGTTCCTGCTCTGCAAATAGCCCTCGTTGGGCAAATAGCCCCGATTTTGGTGCCACGAGTCGCACCCGGGTGGTGCCTTGCAGGCTGCCGAGGCGGCTCCTGGCTCCCAGCCCCAGCATCCCTGCTGGGGACTGCTCCTCGCTGCAGGTTTCTGTGGCCAGGGCAGAGTTTGTGGTGGCTCCTCTAGTGCTGGGTGGTGTGGGCACGGGATGGAGGCTCTGGAGGCTTTCCCTGGCACAGGGCTGCCCTGGGCACCTCCAACACTGGTGTCTGGCAGCCCCCAGCCGAGGCCTGAAGCTTGTCCGGTGTTGGAGAGGGTGGCCAAAGGGAGAGTTTGGGCAAGGACAGGCAAGGAGACAGCAGGGAGGCCCAGCAGAAGCCCTTGGGGTGGCCACGCAAGTGCAGCTCACATTAGGGTGTGGGTGTGCTGGGAGGGGAGGAGAGGAACCCAGGGGAAGGGATCTGAGCTGGTACGGCGGCAAGCAAAGTGTCTTTGCTCACACAAGGGGAATGGAGGAGGTGTAAGCGTGCAGGGAGAGCAGGAAGGGACTCGGAGCAGCCCAAGAAAGGAGGAGATGTGAGTGCTCCAGTCTGCAGAATAAATGGGATGTGAGCACAAAGGAACAGGACATGGGTGCTTGGGGATGTGAGCAAGCAGGGCAGGCACTGGGGCATGCCTGGGGCTGGGAGGGCAGAGGGGACACGTGCTTGCCTGGAGGGCACGGTCTGCTTTGCATCTGCTCTCCCAACGGGAGAGGGCACCAAGTCCAGGAACACATGGCGAGGGCTGGGAGGCAAATTCAGAGACAGGTCACGTGAAGGATGGGCCCACACCACAAAGGCGTTTCTTCCCTAGGTTGCTGAGCAGCTGGAGGAGGCTGTTTGGATTTGGGACTTCGCTGAGCGCCGTGTGCTTGGATTGCCATTTTAAAACAACCAGAGAAAACCCAATGTGGAGATATTTGAGAGCAAAAGGGGCAGAACTCAGCGGGGACCGATTGTCCCGTATGGCTCCGGGTGGCTGCCCAGAGTCCTGGCTGCGGGGCCAAGCTCTGCTGGTGCCTTGTCCTGGCAGAAGTCCCGGCACCGAGGGTTACCACGTGCGTCAGAGCAGGTGCTGGCCCTGAGCTCCTGGCTGGTGAAGGAGCTGGAGGTGCTTGGGTGGCCGTGCTGGGTCCCCTGGGGGGCAGCTGGCTCTGGCTGGGGAGAGCCTGGGGGAGAGGGTCAGCCCTGGAGATGAGCAGGGGACAGGGAGGGAAGGGCAGGAGGTCCTGCCAGAGGCAGGCTGACATCCCTGGGTCTCCAGGGACCACCTGAAACTCCCATGTTGGCTATCTGGGCTTTCCTTTTAACCAGCCACAGCCTCTGGCTGTTCCCCGCTGGCTCTTTTGATTTTTTCCAGGTGGGCAGAAGGGGCCTGGAGCTGGGGGCTACTTCACCAGGATGAGGAGAAAAAGGGTCCCTGAGCTGGTCCAGGTGATAGAGTGGTTGGTAGCAGCTCTGCAGAGCAGCTCAGCAGCACCGTGACCCCATTCAGTTCTGCTGGGCCACCCCGAGCGCATTTCAGGCACCTCTGCTCCCTAAACCCGGGCATTTCTGTGAGCCCCTCACTCCCCAGCTCCTCTTCCCGAATCACGCTGCAATGCCCCATGCCCAGGAGGGTTTCAGGGGAAAGCTCAGCAAATCACACCCAGCAGACCATAGCCTTGGAAAAGCAAACTACACCAGTGCCTCGAGCTCGGGATTTACAGACTCACCATGTTTTATGGGGCAGGGAGACGGAACCGTGATTTCGTACGTGACATGGGCACGATCTGGAACGGTGACTCGCAGGTAGCTTCCCAGCCACTCTCTCTGCTCCAGTGCCTTAAGTGGCATTAATGTCCACGTTCGGGCATCTGTTTTATGTCCTGGGCTGCGCTCCTGGAGCAGAAGCCAGTGCTGCTGCAAGGCTGCAAACCCAGCGTGCTGGGTCTCACGGCCCCACTGCTCAGAAGAGGAGCTGTAGGGCAGACCTACTGCAGGTCCCAGGTAGCCCTGCATGGCCCTGGCTGGACCTGCAGGCGCTGCCCTTCTCTTGCCCTGCTCGGCTGTCCCCGTGCTACTGTGGAGTCGTCTGTCCCGTTGCCCTGGGCCATAACCTGGGGATATTGCTGTGGGTACAGCCACCGGTACAGGTGTCGGTACACCGACTTCACGGGTTGTCTTACTGAAACAGAACAGAGTTTACCATTCCCCATTTTACCCCTAGCACCAGCGTGGAAGTGGATTTAACACCCGCTGTTAACACCAAATCAGGGGTCCTGTGGTATCTAGGGGAGGTGGGTGCAGGCTGACGTGCCCGTTTCTCTCCGTTACCCCTTCCCCAACAGGTTCGGCACACTGTGAGCCCGTTAGGGTGACTGGATGCAGCCCCAAGCCATCCACGGTTGCTCTGGGTGCTCAGGAGGTCACATCCCTGCCTCTGCACCCTGCTCCACCCCGTGTCCAGGCAGGTCCCCCACCAAGCCACCGCACCTTGTCCCCACCCTCCAAATAAGCTGACGGCAACCTTACGGTTTGGTGGAGGTCTGGAGAGGTGGGAGCACATCTCCTCCCTCCGCGGGGCCGGGGATAGACATGAGCCAGGCTGGGAGCAGCTCGATTTGGGGGGGGACCTTCCTACCCCAAAACCCAAGCCAGGGCCTCTCCCCCTCTGCAAGGAGCCTCCTCGCTCAGAGCCCTCCGGTACGGCCGTGTCTTGTCCCAGGGAGCCTGGAGCTGGACCCAGCGCTGGTGATGTGGGCTTAGCGGTGCTGAGCGGAGGTGCTAGCCAAATCCAACCGAAATAACTCTGGGGCCGTTCCTTCCCTGGGTGCATGGCCCGGCATCCCCCCGCAGAAGGTCAGGAGGTTCCTCACAGCCCATTTCTCCAGGCTGCCGCAGTTCCTCTGGATGGCAGCACAGCCCTCTGGTGCGTCAGCCGCTCCTCCCCATCCTCTGTCATCAGCAAAGCTGCTGAGGGTGCACCTGCCCCATGCCCAGGTCAGTAACAAAGGGCTTGGACAGCACGCACTCCAGCTGCACTTTGTGCCACCAACCCCGGCGGTTCAGACAGTTTTCCTTCCACCTCACTGCCTGCCTACCTAACCGGTGCCTCGTCATTTTGTGTATGGGGATGTTATGGCCAGCAGCGTCAAAACCTTGCTAAAGTGGAGGGGAACAACACCCGCTGCCCTCCTCTTCCACCCAGCCAGACACCTCGCTGTGCGGGCAGTCGGGCTGGCTAAGCTCAGTGTCCCTGTTGGAAGTCCACACTGCCCACTCCTCATCGGGTTTTTCTTCGCCATGTGCTTGGAAATCGTTTCCAGGAGGAAATGGGATTGGGAGCCCCAAGTCCTGGGTCCCCACAGCATCGTCCGGGGGCTCCCACCTGATTCTCCAGCAGATGCTCACCTGGGACAAAAGGGAGACCATGAGGGACAGGGATGGGGTCAGGGTGTGGGGTTGTCCTCTGCCACCACGGGGGGAGCCAGGAGAGGTAGGGAGACCCCAGCACCCATCTCCCCTTGCCCCCAAGCCAGCCCAGGGCCGCGGCACAGCTACATGCGCCCGGTGCTGCACGTGGCCGGGGACATGGGGCCAGCAGGGACACGGGGCCGGCAGGGACACGGGCCGGACTCTGGCCCCGTGACGCGGGGTCAGCGGGGTGGGGGCACCCAGGCCACTTCCCCCAGCGGATGCCAGCAGCGGGCCCACGTCAGAGGTGGCCCCACGAGGCGACGGCTCACGACGGCCCAGCCCCGAGCCACTGACCCGTGCTCCGGCCACACACAAGCCAAGTGCTGGACACGGGTGGGCTCCCTGCCAGCCCCCCGGCCGGACACCCCGGCTTCCTGCGCCGTGCTGACCCCCTGCCCCCGGCCGGCTCTGCCCGCTGGGCCGCGGTTCCTGCCGGGCAAGGGTCGCCCGAACAAGGGAAGAGCTGGGCAGCCGCGGGGCACCGGGCACGGCCTCGAGGGGGGCACGGAGCAACGGGGCAGCGCTCACGCACGTGTCCCCGTCCACGAGGAAGCAGGAAGCGTGCAACAGCGGCGTGCAAGGACGTGCACACACCCAACGGGAAAACAGCGGGTGGGGGGCTTGGGGCCAGCCCCGGGCACCCCGGGGGGCTCCTGGGGGCGGCCACAGCCAGCACCGGGGGGGAGGGGGGACACGAGGGGACACGGCGGGCCCGGGGCGGCCGGGGGCTGGTGCCCGGCGGGCCCCGTGCACGGGAGCTTCACGGCGGTGCCGGGCGGAGCTGGGGCAAGCCCGGGGCTGTGCCCGGTGCCGTGCCCGGGGCCTGGATCGCGCCCGGTGCCGGTGCCGGTGTCGGGGCCGCGCCAGAAGCGGGCGGCGCCCACGTGGAGCCGGCGCGCGCTGCCCGCCGAGAGGCGCGCCAAGAGGTCCCCGAGCAGCTCCCGGCCGTTGAGCGGCCGGCAGCCAATAGCGGCTCGGCCCCGCCCTCCCGGCGGCCGGCGGGCGAATGGGAGCGCCGGGCGGCTCCGGACGTCACGGGACGGGGCGGGGGATGGCGGCGGTCACGTGTCAGGGAGGCTATAAAAGGCCGGGAGGGGCCGGGCCGAGCTCAGCGCGTCCCCAGCCCGCGTCCGGTGCCCGCGTCCCGGTGCTCCCGGAACCGGCCCCGTCCCGGCCCCTGGGCGCTGTCGGTGAGCGGGGCGGGGGAGGGCGGCCATGGGTGGGGCTCGGAGGGGGGGGGTTGGGAGGGATTTGGGAGGACCTAGGGGGCACCTGGGAGGGGTTTTGGGGCGATTCCGGTTGGTTTCGGGGCTTTTCGGGGTTTTTCGGGGCTTTTGGGGATGGGAGCGGCCGTTGTGTCCGCGCGGTGCCGCCCGCTCAGCGCCCGCTGTCCGCAGGATGAAGAGGCCGCCCCCCCGCCCGCCCTCGCCATGGAGCCCGGCCCGGCCCTGACCGCCCCCGGCCGCCCCGCAGCAGCCGCCGCCGTCGCCGCCCGCGCCCTATAGCAGCGGCCCCGCGTCCCGCCCGCAGCCCTATTTAATTTTGTACCTTATTTATTGTCGCACCTCCGTACCTCACGCTCTGTTTACATCCCGAGCCCACCCCCACCCCGTCCCCAAACCGCCGGCAGCAGCCATGGATTCGGTCCCCACCGGTGTCACGGCGCTGGCGGAGAGCGGCGGCGCGGTGCCGGCTGCGCTGACCGGCTTCCTCTGGATGCTGGTGCTGGGCTTCATCATCGCCTTCGTGCTGGCTTTCTCCGTGGGTGCCAACGACGTGGCCAACTCCTTTGGGACCGCGGTGGGCTCGGGCGTGGTGACGCTCCGCCAGGCGTGCATCTTGGCCAGCATCTTCGAGACGGTGGGCTCCGTCCTGCTGGGGGCCAAGGTGAGCGAGACCATCCGCAAGGGGCTGATCGACGTGGAGATGTACAACGCCACGCAGGAGCTGCTCATGGCCGGCTCCATCAGCGCCATGTTCGGTGAGTGCCCGCGCGCCGCGCCGTGCCGTGCCGCCCCGTGCCGGTGGCTCCGTTACCAGCCTTGTTCTCGCCCTTCAGGATCGGCCGTGTGGCAGCTTGTGGCTTCGTTCTTGAAGCTTCCCATTTCGGGTACCCATTGTATCGTCGGAGCAACGATTGGCTTTTCCTTGGTGGCCAAAGGGCAGGAAGGTGTCAAGTGGTCTGAGCTGCTAAAAATCGGTGAGTGCAGCGAGGTGATGGCTCCAGACACAGCGCGACCACCTCTGCGTGCAGCACCAGCCCATGCTGCCACCCTGCATGTCCAGGGCTTCCCCTCCCAGCAGCGTGGTTCTAATCACACCTCTTCTCTCCTAGTGATGTCCTGGTTCATCTCACCCCTCCTGTCTGGCATCATGTCTGCTATCCTGTTCTTCCTTGTCCGTAGGTTCATTCTTCATAAGGTAAGGATGGGCCAGCTGTGTGTTGTGACAGCCTGGGGCTGCTGGGGGCTCGCAGCGTGCCCGTTAGTGGGTCTGGTTGGCTTATGTGCATCAGAAGTTCTGCAGGTGCATGGGTTTGGATGTGTGCTTGTGGTGAGCCTTGAGTGGGCACCTGTCCAGGAGCAGCTGAAGGGACCTAGGGGAAGACGAGAGCTGCACTTGTTCTGTGAAGTGGAGCCCAGGAGATAAGGAGGCTTCACTTACCTCCTCCAAAACATCTGGGCTGGCAGTGTCCCTTGCCTGGCTGGAGGAGAACCAGCTGCGGCTTCCAAGTAGCAAAGCAGCCTGGAATTGATAACATCAGAGCTTCTTGTCAGGATTTTCCTTGACTCATGGTGCGAGGGTGAGCCGTGCTGCAGATGAAGGCAACGACTGACAGCGATGGCTTTGTTTTGAAGCCGGAAGGGACAGAATTGTCCCTGGTGCTGTGGAAAGTGTGCTTTCCCCCCAGGAGAGGCTGGCTGGGCAGCCCACACCTCCAGGCTGTTCTGTATCACCATGAAGCAGAGCAGTTTCTGCTGTTTTTATTTTTCTGAAGCCGGGCAGGGTTCTTGCACCTCTCTGGGTGCTGCTGTATGCCAGGAGGCACGACTTGTGGCCGTGCCAATTTGCACTTCCTTCAGCTTGTGTGATCTGCTCTGGCATTAGCCTACAAAGGAACTGCTGCTTCCCGTACGTAGGAGCAGCGTTTCCATCCCAAGCCACCTGCGAGCAGCAGGTCTAAAGCTACTTTGGGGGGCTCAGGGGCTGCATTTGGGGCAGCATGGCCTGAGGACAGAGCTCAGGGAACCCCGGTGTCCTCTTCTTGGTCACCGTGAGTGCAGTGCCTGGCCTGGGAGCCAAAGTCCAAGCCTGGGGTGAAACCTGCAGCTGAAGCTCCTCAGGCAAATTGTTCCAGGTTCTTCTCTGCCTTAAAACTTGGTCAGGTAGCAGCAGCCTCCTGGCAGGGCTGCGAGGCTCCAGGTGAACCCAGGGGCTCTCTGGTGGGGCTTGAGAATGAACTTTCCCTGTTTGAAGGGTGTGGAGGTCCAGGAAAAGGAAATTGGCACCCAAAATGTTGCAAATGGAGGTGGTGGCTTTAATGTCACCTTTTGGAGGTGACAAACCTCTGTGAAGCACGCGACACTGCTGGTGAGGGACACTCAGCCAGCCGTCCAGGGGAGCCAACTCCAGCATTGTTGTGTAATCAGTTTGTTCTGCGCCTTTGAGTTTAATGACTTAAATGAGTTTAGGGCTGGGATCTAACTACTTCTGCTTCGAGAGATGTTAAGATCGTATCGCTGCTGCTTTCTGCCTGGCAACCTGCTAAAACAATCCGGCGTCACTGCTGTCGGAGTAACCTTGCATAACTGGCCTTTGAGAGCCGTGCTTGCCCCCCGTGCTTCCTGTTGTCGAGTGGCCCTGGCACGGAACCGGCTGCTTGCGGCCCCCTCGCCGTGGTCGGCAGCGCTCTGTGCACTTGCATCAGCACGGGACCCGGATTGCCGGGCAGCGGTAGAGATTAAGTGCTCCTGCTGCCGGGGCGAGGGCCTCTCTGCGCAGGTATGAGGCTGAATAAGCTGCTTGTGGGTGGTGGACTTCCTTGTGCAGCCTGGGTCAGCTGGAGAGGCAAAACTGACAAATGGTTTGGTCTGAAAGCACCCGGCGAGGTGAAAAATCCTGTGTGGTTGGAGTCGGAGGAAGGGTTGCAAGAGCTTGCGTGTGTTTGCAGGGGGTGTCGGGGGCCTGGAGGTGCCCCCTGGTTCTGGCTGGGGGCACGCTGCAGGGCTGAAGGCCTGGGGAGTCTCACGATGTGGCTGGGGGTGGCCACTCCTGTGGTGCTGGGCTCTGGGTTCCTGCAGCTCCCCACCTTGTCTTGCAGGCAGACCCCGTCCCCAACGGCTTGCGAGCTCTGCCTGTCTTCTATGCCTGTACCGTGGGGATCAACCTCTTCTCCATCATGTATACCGGCGCGCCCTGTAAGTACACGTCTGAATACTTGAACCTGAATTTTGGAATTCTTTACAAAGCCTCCATTAAATGCACGATTTACCCCTTTTTGCTTTTCAGGGCTGAATTCTCCTAGAAGGCGGCTGGCCTGTGCCGGTTACAGAAGGCGGCAGGCTAGCGTGCGCTGAGTTCTGTACTAGATAGTTCCCAGCCAGAGGCCTGCCCAAACTAAACCCCACAGACCTTTCTCCTTAGACTCCCCAGCACTGGCAGATAACGCGACTTCCCCTTCTCCTTCTCTCTAACCTGTGCTAACCTCAGGTACCAGCTGCTGCTGGGAGGCTCCTCGGGCTCCCCACAATCCGGTAGTGAGGCTAGGAGCAGGGCTGGAGGCCGGGCGTGGAGCCCGTGGCCTCTCTGTTCACCTGGGCCCTAAGAATAAACTAATTATCCCCGAGACTTCCTGGCGAGAAGAGCTGGCGCACTGCAGCTGGCACCTGTACTGAGAAGAGGAGTTCGCTGCAGTTTGAAAGCCCTTTGGGAACACCAAATTGAAATGTTTGTTTGGCTGTTGTGTAGGGGGGGGGACAGAGCCGGGCAGGACGGGAAAAGCACAGCCCTGTCGCCCGCCCGCTTGGCACGGGCGTAATGAGCGGCGTACCCGCAGAGCCCGAAGGCAGGCTGGTGGGGGAAAAATACCAAATCATAACTTCCATCAGTCAGAGTAACTCGGCGTGAGCTGTTTTCAGTCTGAGTGGGTTTCCTGTTGTGGAACAGTGGAAGAGGTCGCTGGAGGCTGACAGGAGGCAGTGCTTTTTGAGGCTTTTGAGGGTTTTCTCTGTAAACAGTGCCTGGAAGGCTTGCGAGGGCTATCAGCTCCCTCCCCTTGGTGTGCCTGGTGCGGTGTCCAGCCCGGCGGGCACGGGTGAGGAAGAGGAGGAGGCTGAGAGGCACTGAGCTCACTGAGCAGCAGTGCTGCTCTGGGTTGGTTCACAGCTCGGCCTCCCCAGGTGGATTCGTGTTCAGCCTGAGTGCCTGGCTGGAGGAGTGGGGCAAAGCCTCACGCTGCTCCCTGTGGGCTTCATAGCCCTTGGCAAGCCAAGGTTGGAGGCTGCCCGGGGCTCACAGGTTATCAGAGTGTGTTATGGTGGTGTGAGGGCTGCAGCAGGACATTCAGGAGCTGAGCCATCACGAGCACTCCGTCTCCTGACAGGTTGCAGCAGACTGTGAGGTGTAAGCGCCTGCTGGAAGTCACGCTGCATGTGGGGGCGCTTGGAACTAGGTCACTTAACACCTTGGGTGCCTCTCGGCAGGTTTCAGCAGAGAAATCACCTTGGGAGAGGTGCTGGGGGCAGCCCGGCTCTCTGGTGGGAGCAGCCGAGGTCCTGCCTTTGCTCTCCCCCTGGCTTCCCAGCCCGATGTGCCAGGGGAGGCAGCACTCACTGCCTGCTGCAGCAGCCTGGCTGCGTTTTTCTGTGACATTGCAGCAAGGCAGGACACGGGGCTGTGCGAGGCGGGCGCGAGTATTCCTGGGGCTGCTCAGGCAGAATGCACACCGGGCGCTAATCGGGTTTGGCTGCGGGAGGGAGGAGGGAAAGTGTCTGAGCATGTGAAAGAGATTAGCTTTTGATGGGGGAGATTGTACCCTGGTGGGGCTCCACGTGTGCTAAGCTCCTGGTTTCCGTGTGGTCAGCAGTGGATTTCCCATTAAATTGGAAGCTCGCTGGCGGGCCGGCCAGCCCGGGCGTTGCAGGTGGAGCTGCTCTGCACACCCAAGTCGTACACGGAGGGGGCTGTGGCCCTGGGGTTTTCAAGATCCGTTGTTTTATTTCCTAGTGCTGGGCTTTGACAAACTTCCTCTCTGGGGTATCCTCCTAATTTCGGCGGGGAGTGCTGTTGTCTGTGCTCTCGTCGTCTGGTTCTTTGTATGTCCGAGAATGAAGAAGAAAATTGAACGTAAGTACCTGCCTCTTTGTGATCCTTTGGGGGAGGGCGCGCTTACTAACAAACTTCCTTTCGCAGCGGGGAGACCTCATTAGCCCCAGGGCTGTTATTAGCAGGGATCCTTAGCTGCAGTTATCACTTAAGCTGCTCTGCCAGCCCTGAGTCACCGGGTGCATCTCACCAAGCCACAGGCTGGGCCCTGTGAGCTCCTTGCCACCTGGGGGCTGCTGAGACCCCAAAATCCCCCTGGGAGCAATGTTCTGCTACCTGGCAGCTGCTGGGCAGGGCAATCCTGAGCTGCTCTTGGCACTGTGGCTCAGGCAGGAGGCAGCGAGGCTGTCAGCTGGCGTAACCTTTAATCCCGGGCATACCTGGTGATCAATCTTTGGCCCAGCAGCTGCAGATAGCAAGTCAGAGCTGCGTAATCTTATGAAATCCTTTCCCCGTGGCAGAAATGTCTGTTGAAAGGCATCCAAAACAGCAGTCCCGGCACCCTTCTAACAGCGCAGGCAGCTCGGAGCTGTGCGGGGTCTCGCACACGAGCTCTGCGTGCAGTCAGCTTCCTCGTTGGATGTAGGTGAGGGGATAGCGAGTGTCCTTGTCAGGCTGGTGGAGCTGGGGTGTGACTAACATTTTTATGGCTGCCCTTGAAATCCTTCCAGCTGCCGGAGCTTCACGCAGCTCCTCCCTGCCTTCAGCTGCTGTGCATGGGGCTGGGGGCTGCTGGGGGCTTGGTGCCAGGGTGGGTGGCAGTTGTGGTGGAGGTGTCTGGATGGGCTGAGCTCCTGTTTCCAACCACTGTTTGCAAGTTCCCAGCAGGAACAGCCTCAGCTTCCTGGGCTTGGTGAGGCACCGGCTTGGCTCCCCTTGGAGCAGGAAACCAAGCAGTGCGGGGAAGCTGGAGGCTGCTCCTGGCAAGCCGGGCTGTTTGGGTTTGCAGCCCGGTGGCAGGAGCTGGAGCCAGGCCCCAGGCAGTGGGGAGAGGATGGAGAAGTTCAGGGGGTCCCGGGAGAGAAGCAGGGCCCTGTCTGGGTGCTCCCCTTGTCTTCAGGTGCTGCACTGCCCAGGGGTGCTGGCAGCAAGGGAGGGGGCACAGACTGAGAAAAACATGGCTTGTTTGTTGAAAGAGGAATCTCTGCCCTCGGAATAACCAGCAACATCCCCGTAATGGTGCTCACCACACCCGGTGTGGGTGTGCAGGGGCTAAAAATAGGAGATGAGCTGGCTTGTGACAGTCTGGCTGCTGAGCGTTGGGCAAGGTGTGACTGATGAGCATTGGGGTGAGAGGGAGCAGCTACCAAAGTTCAGTGCCGGGGAGGTGGAAGCCAATTTGTCTGCCATAAATCCTAGCCTTGAGGGCCATGGGCCTCGCGGGCAGCAGGGCGGGTGTGGATCTGGCAGAGGGCAGGGGCTTTATGGCATCTGCTTCTCTTGGCAGGAGAGATTAAATCGAGTCCTTCTGAAAGCCCCCTGATGGAGAAGAACAGCAGCCTGAAAGAAGACCATGAGGAGCCCAAGGCCCCTCTGGGCGATGGTCCAGGCAATGCCAAGAGCCCCATAGCCGAGGTGGTGTCGCCTGTGCCACACCGGGTGGTTGTGGAGGAGAGGACGGTGTCCTTCAACCTGGGGGACTTGGAGGAGGTCCCGGAGCGCGAGAGGCTCCCGAGCGTCGACCTGAAGGAGACCAACATTGATAGTGGTGAGCACTGGGGGGTTGGTGGGGAGGGTGCTGGGTTCTGTGGGTCCCTGGGCACTAACTCCCCTCCTTTTCCCTCAGCAGGAGCCGTGCAGCTGCCCAACGGCAACCTCGTGCAGTTCAACCAGGCCGTGAGCCACCAGATGAGCTCCAGCGGGCAGTACCAGTACCACACCGTGCACAAGGACTCCGGCCTCTACAAAGAGCTGCTGCATAAACTGCACCTGGCCAAAATGGGGGACTGCATGGGGGACTCGGGGGACAAGCCCCTGCGCCGCAACAACAGTTACACGTCCTACACCATGGCCATCTGCGGCATGCCCCTGGACTCTTTTCGGGCCAGGGAGGGTGAGCCCAGGGGCGAGGAGATGGAGAAGCTGACCTGGCCCGCCGCAGACACCAAGAAGAGGGTGCGCATGGACAGCTACACCAGCTACTGCAACGCGGTGGCGGATACGCACCCTGCTGCCGACGTGGATCTGAACGCTGCCCAGGTGGAGATGGGCATCGGCAACAGGAAGGGCAGCAGCAGCTCCCTGGAGGAATGGCAGGACCAGGACAAGCCCGAGGTGTCCCTCCTCTTCCAGTTCCTGCAGATCCTCACTGCCTGCTTTGGCTCTTTTGCTCACGGTGGCAATGATGTCAGGTCAGTGGGGCTGGCCAGCCAGCTCACCCCTTCTGCTGGCTCTGCGGGGCGGGCGCTGCCCTGCTCAGCTGACATGCCAGCTAAGGGTTGCCTTCCTCTTGCAGCAATGCCATCGGCCCTCTGGTTGCGCTCTACCTCGTCTACCAGACGGGCGATGTGGCTACGAAAGTGGCGACTCCCATCTGGCTGCTGCTGTACGGCGGCGCAGGGATTTGCATCGGTTTGTGGGTGTGGGGACGGAGAGTCATCCAGACGATGGGCAAGGACCTGACTCCCATCACACCGTCAAGGTAAGGCAGGGCTGGAACCGTGTCCTGCTCCCAGAGCCCTGGGCGAGGGTGGCACTGGGGTCCTGGTGCCAGCCCCGTGCCGCATTCCCACGCATTTTGTGTCCACAGTGGCTTCAGCATCGAGCTGGCGTCTGCCCTGACCGTGGTGATCGCCTCCAATGTGGGCCTCCCCATCAGCACCACCCACTGCAAGGTAAGGATGAGCCCGGTCTCTTCTGCATCCTGTTGCTGATGGGGGACAGGCTGCTGCTGGCCCCCCGAAACAGAGCCGTGAGCCTGTGGGATGAGGGAGCTGGTGGCAACAAGGGGCTTGTGCCAGGTCTCCCCGCTGGGGCTCAGCGTGTGGGGCAGCCCCACGGGCGAGGGCTGCGCTGAGACGGGGCCGTCTCCTCGGCAGGTGGGCTCGGTGGTCTCCGTGGGCTGGCTGCGCTCCAGGAAGGCGGTGGACTGGCATCTCTTCCGCAACATCTTCATGGCCTGGTTCGTCACCGTGCCTATCTCGGGCCTCATCAGCGCTGCCATCATGGCTGTCTTCAAGTACGCCGTCCTGGGAGTGTGAGGCGCCTGCTGCTGCCCCGGGCCGCTCGCGCTGTGCCTGCTTTCCGCTGCCGACCGTGAGGGAGCCGAGCGTGCTTCCCCCGCCGCCTCCCGGCGTGCCGTAGGCCTGTCCTCATCCACAGGGCTCCCCTCCCTTCTGCCTAGTGTTGTCACTGAAGTATCTTTGTTTTTTAATGGTTTTGGCGCTACGTTTTTAGAAGGGGGTGTGCGGCTGTGAGCCTGTGCCTGCCCGAGGCATGGCTGTCCCACTGCTCTGTAGGTCTAGATTAGCAGTGACGTGGGAGGACACTTTTATTTTATTTTTATTTCTCATGACTTTAATTCGGATCCCGTTGCAGTGATTCCTCCCCAGGAGGAGGAGGACTGGTGCTGCTGGTCCTTGCCCCGGGCTGGGGGCCGCAGGCTGCGCTGTGCTCAGCTTTGCCTCCATCTGCAGTGGTGACGCTGCCCTGTGTCCCCCTGTGGCTGGGGGGCAGCCCTGGGCCCCCCCCAATACCACAGCCCCTGCTCACTGCTGCTACCTCGGACTCAATAAAGAAATCCTTCGTACACCAGTGCTGCGCCTCTCTTTTTGGGGGGGGTTCTTTGGGTTCTCCTGGCTTTCCCCCCCCATTTCCCAGTGCTGTCCCCCCACACCCTGGGTGTGATCGGGGCCTGTGGCCCTAGATAAGAGCCCCACATGGCCCCTGCTGTCACGGGACATGGGGGAGGCTTATCACGGCCCCACAGCTGGGGCTGACCCCAAATTGTCACTGCTTTCAGTGGGGCTCCTGGCCAAGCCTGGCACAAGCCCTTGGGGGCTGGCTTGGGGGCCTGGGGGTGCTCAGTGCCCCCCACTCCCAACCTCGGGGGCCGGCCCCATGCTTCTTGGGGTTTTGGGGGGCGCTTCCCTCGTGTAGGGCCGAGGGGGAGAGGCCGGGGGCGGTGCGGGGCCGGGCCTTGACCCTTGGTTAATGATTGCCCGGGGGCACCGGGCCGCCCGCAGCCTCCTGGCGCCGTCGGGGCCGCGGCCGTGGGAGGGCGCCGCTGCCTCGGGGCAGGGGGGGAACCGGGGGCCGGGGCTGGGGCCGCGGGGCCGGGGCGGGGCGCGGGGCCCCGTTAAAACGGGCGGAGGTCGGAGGCGACCGGAGGCGGCGGTGATGGGCAGCGAGGGAGAGAGGGGCCCGGGGCAGGGCGACCCCCGGGCGCTGCGGAGGGACTGCCAGCACCGGTGGGGGTTGGGGGGGGGGGGCTGGAGGGGCGGGGGGAGGATTTGGGGGGAAATGGGCAAATTTGGGCATAGAGGGGGGTGAGGCCGGGGTCCCCTTGCGCTCGCCCTGAGCAAACGGGGGGGGCTCCGTGCCCTGCGCCCCCAGCCCACCGTGGCTCCGTTTCCAGCTGAAAAGCCCTTTTTTCTACTAAAAGCCCTTTTTTTCTACTGAAAAGCCCTTTTTTTCTGATGAAAAGCCCCTTTTTCTGCTCTGATCTCTCCCCACGGGGCCCTTTGCCTGGGGAAGGGACCGGGCACCTGCCGTGGGGGGTCTGCGCTCCCCCCGCTGCGCCCCAAACCCCCCCAGTGCTGACCCCCGGTCGCCCCCAGGATCTTCGTGAACCGCAGCCTGGCGCTGGAGAAGATCAAATGCTTCGGCTTCGACATGGACTACACCTTGGCCAGTGCGTGGGGCGGTGGGGAGGGGACGTAGGCAGATTTCGGGGTGCTGCCCCCCTGCCCCCAGCCCGCACCCACGCCACCCCCCTGCCCGCTGCAGTGTACAAGTCCCCCGACTACGAGGAGCTGGCCTTCCAGCTGCTGCTGGAGCACCTCGTCTCCATCGGGTACCCCCACGAGATCCTCGCCTACAAGTATGACCCCACCTTCCCCACCCGGTGAGTGCCGGCGGGTTTTGGGGACGGGATCGGGGGGGACACGCGTGTGGCAGGGGCACCGGGACCCCCCCCTCTGTCCCACACCATGCTCACGGGGGTCCGTGCTGCAGGGGGCTGGTGTTTGACGCCCTGTACGGGAACCTGCTGAAGGTGGACTCGCACGGGAACCTGCTGGTCTGTGCCCATGGCTTCCGCTTCCTCAAGGGGTGAGTTCTGGGCTCGGGGGGGTCACAGGGGTCCCTCGGGGTGCAGGCGGTGAGGTTTTGGAGGTGTGGTTGGAGGGGCAGGATCCGGCCAGGTGCTCCCCACACTCACAGCGGCTCCGTGCCCCCTCCCCAGGGCCGAAATCCTCCACTACTACCCCAACAAGTTCATCCAGCGGGACGACATGAAGCGCTTCCACATCCTCAACACCCTCTTCAACCTCACGGGTGAGTGACCCCCCACACACACCCTCACCCCCCGAGCCCTCCCCGTGGCTCTGCCCCCACTCACGGCCGCTTTCCCTGGCAGAGACCTACCTCTACGCCTGCCTCGTGGACTTCTTCAGCAACTGCTCCAGATACGTCAAGTAAGAGGGAAATAGGGGAGGGGACAGGACGTGGCACCCCGCCAGTGGCAGTCTGGGTGAGGAGGGGGTCTCAGGGGGCCTCCCGTCACCTTCACACTCCATTTCCCCCCCCGATTGCAGCTGCGACACCGGGTACAAGCACGGGAACCTCTTCATGTCCTTCCGCAGCATGTTCCAGGACGTGCGCGAGGCCATGGACCAAGTCCATCTCTCGGTGGGTGCCACAGGCAGGGTTCGGGGGACACCATGGCCGTGGCTTCACCCCCAGAAGTTTTTTTGGAAGGGGGGGGGTGGGAGGGACGAAAAATGTCTGGATCCTGGCACCGCGCCGAGCTCGCACCACCCGTCCCTTCTGCAGGGCTGCCTGAAGGAGAAGACGCTGGAGAACCTGGAGAAATACGTGGTGAAAGATGTGAGTGGCTCTGAGCCCCCCCACCCCAAAACCAGGCCCCCATGCCCCCCCCCGGCCCCCAGTGCCCTGACTCTGCCCTCGCCAGCCCCGCGTGCCCCTGCTGCTGAGCCGCATGAAGGAAGTGGGGAAGGTCTTCCTGGCCACCAACAGCGACTACAACTACACCGACGTGAGTAGCAGCACCCTCACGCCTGGGGGGAGAGGGCACGGAGCACAGCCCCCCCACCCCACAGCTGCCCTCCTGAGGGACGGTGTGGTGGCAGTGCCCCCGGCTGTCGTTGCAGGCCATCATGTCCTACCTGTTCGACTTCAGTGACGGGGACAAGGTGAGGCCGTGCTGCGGGTGCTGTTGGCAGCCCCCCCGCCATCCGTGACCCCCTCTTGTCACCTCCCCTCCACCCCGTACCCTGCTCCCCGGCAGGCCGAGACCCCGCAGCGCCCCTGGCGCTCCTACTTCGACCTCATCGTGGTGGACACCCGCAAGCCGCTCTTCTTCGCCGAGGGCACCGTCCTGCGCCAAGTCAACACGGTGGGGACCCGGCCACCACGTGCCACCCTCCTGCCACCTTGCGCAGCACGGGCACAGTGTGGTGGCTCCGGCGCAGGTGACAGCTCCACCACGGGGCCTTCTTTCCCCACAGGACACGGGGAAGCTGCGCATCGGGACATACACCGGCCCCCTCCAGCACTGCGCCGTCTACTCCGGCGGTGAGTGCCCGGCCGGGCAGCGCGGTGGCGCGGGGACACGGCAGCACCGTGCCCTGATGTGTGGCTGGCACAGGTTCCTCGGACGTGGTGTGTGACCTGCTGGGTGTGAAGGGCAAAGACATCCTGTACATGGGGGACCACATCTTCGGGGATATCCTCAAGTCCAAGAAGCGGCAGGGCTGGCGCACCTTCCTGGTGGTGCCCGAGCTGGCCCGCGAGCTGCAGGTGTGGACGGAGAAGAGCGGTGAGCAGGGCTTGGCTGGGGCAGCCCTCCAACCTGGGACCTCCAACAGTGACAAAAGCAGACCTGGGGACAGCCGAGCAGGGCGGGACGTGTCCCAGCACCCTGTGGTGGCCGTGCTGGGGCCGGTGGCTGTGCTGAGCTGGACCCTTTGCTATTGCAGAGCTGTTTGAGGAGCTGCGGAGCCTGGACCTCTTCCTGGCGGAGTTGTACCAGTGAGTGGGCACTGGGGGGGGCTGTGGCTGGGACACCACGGGGTGCAGGGACCTGGAGGAGACACGTGGAGGACCCTCGGGTGAGCTGTGAGACCCCGCTCAGGGCTTGGCTCCCGCTGCAGGCACTTGGACAGCAGCAGCAGTGAGCGCCCGGACATCAGCTCCATCAAGCGTCGGATCCAGGTGACGCCCGGGGACCCATCCCCGGTTGTGCCCCCACATCCAGCACCCCAGCACGGGGCACCGGGTGCCCTGACCGTCCTGCCCTGCCCGCAGAAAGTCACGCACGAGATGGACATGTGCTACGGGAAGATGGGCAGCCTGTTCCGCTGCGGCTCGCGCCAGACCCTCTTCGCCAACCAGCTGATGCGCTACGCGGACCTCTACGCCGCCTCCTTCATCAACTTCCTCTACTATCCCTTCAGCTACCTCTTCCGGGCGCCCTCCGTCCTGGTATGCGGCTCCTGCCCCCACGCCGTGCCTCGGTTTCCCTTCCTGCCTTGAGGGGGCTCTGGAGGACCCCAGCCCGTTGGGTGCTGGGCGCCAGCCCCTCTCGCTGCCCCCTCTCTCCACTGCAGATGGCCCACGAGTCGACGGTGGAGCACGGCCCCGTGGACGCCGTGGAGGTGGGCAAGTCCTGGCCCGGCCCCGGCACCCCAATGACGGTTGGGTCCTGTGCCCACTGAGACCCCCTCCTCTGTCTCAGGTCACAGGGGTCCCCCAGGACTCCATCAGGGAGGAAGAGGAGGAGGAGGAAGAGGATGGCGAGGCCTGAGCCCGTAGCAGCACCGCTGGCTGCCGATTTAGTGGGTGCCAGCCCCTCGAGGGCACTCAGTGAGCCCAGAGGACTGAAGCTGCCTGCAGGACGATCGGTGGCCCCGTCCTGTCCCCGCACAGCGGTGCCCTTCTCTTCTCTTCTGTTTTCACCCTTTATTTATAAAAGGTTCTTTAACTCCTGGCTAAGCTTTATTGGTGTCATAGAGTGGAAGAGACATAAAATCAGTTATGAGGAAAGCTTTTGCCCCAGAGCTTGAGAGATGGGAGTAAAGCACAACTCCCAAATCCTAATCCAGCAGCTGGGACTATGTGCAGGCCCCCGAGCAGGGGGCAGCAGCCCTGAGCCAGCCCCCTCGCTGCCAGCAGGGCCGCATCCTGCACCAGGACCTCCAGATATGGCACCTCAGCCATCGAGGCTTCCCAGTAAAGATGCTGAGCAAAGCAAGCAGTGGCTGCGGTGAGATGGGAAGACGAAGGCTGGGGCTCTGCCCTGTGCTTTACGGCAGCAGCACCGTTTCACCCCTCTCACAGTAGGGAAATGGGGCTGTACTGCCAGAAGGGTCCTGAGTGCACCAACAGGGCCCAGCTGCACCCCCTGACCTCCCCCAGCCCCACCACGCACAGAGCTCAGGCCTGGCAACCCCCAAGGACCCCCAAAAGGGGGCAGACCACCATCTGTGTATGATGGCTGCATCCGTGGGGGCCTGTGCCCAAGCTGCTGCGATCCTTCAGGCACCCCAGGACCTCCAACCTCTCCTGGGGGCTAGAGCATGGCACAAGTCTGGCACGGTTGGTGCCACCATGGGTGGCTCTGGCTGTCCAGGACAGGGTCTGTGCGTGCCTCCTGGCAGGGAGATGTCAGCCAGGCAGGGCACTGGAGCAAAGCCCTGGGGACACCACTTCCTGAAGCACCAGGGGGTGCTGGAGCATCACAGGGACCCAACGATGTCCTGGAGCACAAAACCCAGGGCGTGCATCGGAGAAGAGCCACGGGCAGCCCCAAGGGCAAGGAGCCCAAGCCTCCCATCCCGGACCTCACGCACTACTCATAGGCCACACTGCACCTCTGCTGCAAGTTATTTAATATTTGAAATATTTGAAAACAGAGGAAAAGGCTAATTACATGCCACCCCTACGTATTTACATCTGAGAGGCAACAGGAGAAGTGGGTGAAGTAAGTGCATGACAGCAAGAAGCACGGGGCAGCCAGCACCCCTCGGGGAGCACTTTGGGGCTACAACTTCAAAATCTCCATCTCTGCCACCTCCGGCAAAGCCTTGTTTTTCCGGAAGACGTACTGCGTGTCCTCTTCGTCATCCAGGATTTCATTGAGGGATGACACGACAGGGTCGTGGTCCTTCAGCATCACCGGGTAGCAGCTCGCGGCCCTCTCTATCCGCAGCGAGCGCCGCACCGGCGTCAGGAATTTCAGCTCCTGGCCTTCTGGCAGCTCCCTTCCCCTGCGGGGAGAAGAGCCAGGAGGTAAACCCTGCAGGCAGGAGCACTGGCACGGGGAGAAGGTGCTTGCTGCCAGCTCTGCGAGCAGCTCCGCTCACCTGGGTATGGATGTCACCTGCAGTTTGATGGAGGAGATGGGCAGGCTGGGCAGGGAGCTCCCCGCCATGCTGGGAGTCGATTCCGTGTGCTCCCTCTCTGCCAGGCAAGGCGCTGTGGGCTCCCAGAGCACGGGCTGCTCAGCATTTTCCCCTGAGAGGAGAGAGGAGAAGGGCAGCACGGTTGTAGAGAGGGCAGAGCTGGAGCAGGCTCACAGCACCGCAGCGCTCTGCCTGCAGCCCAGGGCACCTTGCTAGAGGCCTGCTGGGCTGAGGCCTGGCCCCGGCAGAGGGCTCCTGCCCCGTTTCTGAAATCAGGATTCTGGACTTTGACAATGCTCCGTCACCATCAAAGTCAACAGGGACACCGGGCACAGGCTGCAAACCGTGCTGCTTCCCTGCCCGCAGCAGCAGGGAGCCCCAGCCTGCCAGCCGGCCCCTCCGTGCGTGTGTTACCTCCTGGCGGCTGGCCTGAAGTCTTCAGAATATCAAGGACAACATCTCTGAGCTCCTGGAGCGGCTGCAAGAAAAGCCAAACACGGGTCAAGGCAGGCATGACTCAGGAACAAAGAATAGTCCAAAGAGAACGGGAGAAAAGGTTGCTGCTGCTGCACCCTGTGCTGGAGGGAAAGGCTGACGGCTGCAGCGGTGCCCTGCCCCAAGTCAGATCTGCGAGCACGCTGCGGGGTGGACACAGCCCAGCTGGTAAATCCCACCAGAAATTGCTGTTACACCGCCCAGGCACGGAGCTGCCATCGTGCTGCTTCCAGCCACAGCCCAGGGCACTCGGCCTCCCAGCCCTCCTCTGGAATCCGAGCCCAAAATCTGCCCCTCGTCTGGATGTGACCCGCTGGCACAGGGCAGGGATCGCAGGGAGCCAAGGGGAAGCGCTCACGGCGCTCCCTACTCACGGTAGCACCGGCTGAGATTGCAGCTTTGTACAGCTCCACCACGTCAAAGGGGCCGCTCCGGGCGAGCAGTTTCGCTTTGCAGATCCAGAACTTGGCGCATTTCTCTGCTCGGGGCTCGTGGGACAGAATTGCAGAGAACTCCTCCGACTGGACACCCTGCGAAACACGGACAAGGTGTGAAGAACGGGGCCACCCCTCAGGGCCAGCGCTCCCGGGCAAAAGAGGCAGGGTCTGAGCCCAGATTTTGCTTTTTACAAGTCTCTTGCATGACCTTGGGCAGATCATTTCTCTGCCTCCATTTCCCCCTCAGTAAAATACGCACTGCAGGGAGATGTTGAGGGAGAGGTTCCCCAGTGCAGGCAGTAGCAGGGCCACCAACCCCCGGCGCTGGGCTAGCAGGTGGCATTGCCAGGGGTGATGTCCACCAGGGACACATCTCAGGGTGGCTCACACAGCCTGGGCTGCTGCTGCAGAAATCCTGCTGCAGACCGGTACCAGGACAACAGGGACACACGTTGGCCACGTTACTGGGTGTCACTGTTGTCCTTGTCATCGCCCTGCGTGCCTTTGGCCAATCCCCATAACTCCAGGGGTGAATGGAGCATTAGGACTTGTATTTTTCCCAAGACAAGCAAGAATCCTCGCTCTACACCCGTGTGAGCACATGGCCTTTATCTCCTGGGATGCTCCAAGGGAAGAGAAGCCTCTGAAAGCTGCCACTTCCCCATCCACACCTCCTCGATGAGCTTCAGGCACTCAGTCAGCAGGTTGTTGATTTTGTCCAAGTGGAGCTGCTCAGGCTTCTCTGCTTTCTCTTCCTCCTCAACAGCTCTACAGACGGGCAGCTTCGCTCTCACTGGCTTTTTTTTGGACTGCACCATAGGTGGCCGTTTGTAGGTCTTGCCTTTGGATGCCAACCACTGCTCCAGCTGCCTCCTGTTGAGGGACCAAGGGATCGCTGTTACCCCCACTTTCTGACCACCAGCACTTGCCGAGCTCTTCCCCATCTTCCCCTTGGATCTCACTCTAGCCAGATTCAGCTGCTCGGTGGGAACTCCAACCTAAAAACTCATCTGAGCCAGACTGGGCAAGGCAAACCCGCCCAAATTTGTGTGTTTTGAAGATTTTTGAACAGGAGAGCAGCTGCACAAACCAGCAAGGCTCCACCTGCCAGCCACTACGACCCACTCGCTGCTGGCTGCGTTACGCACGGTAGGGGACTGCCAAACCTCCGGGGGGAAAAGGGGAGCCCAGAGCAGCCCCAAACCACCCAGCAGCTGGCTGAGGGAGCCCGGCCCTACAGGTAGAAGCTGGCTCAGCAGCTCTGTGCTCTGCTGTCCCCTGGAGGCAAGGACGGAGCCAGCCCGAGGCGCTACTCACCTCCGATCCTCGGCCGTCTGGGTCTTGGGGACGCGCCCTGCGTGCACCCCGCGTGCCTGCGGCGGCTCCGGGTTCAGCCTCTCCCTTCTGCTCACAGCCCCTGGAGCTCTGGGGCTGTGAGACCGGCCCATGGTGGCTCTGGCTTGAGACAACGCCGTGTGTCTGGGCGGCGCCTTCACGTCCTTCCTCTCTGCCCCAACTTTAACCACGGGCCTTTGCCCCGACACCGCGGCGCCCAGCCTCACGCTGGGGGTCCTCGTGGACCCCAGGGTTGTGGTCCCCTGGGGCCTGCTGGAGGCTGGAGGCTTCGGGGGAGATCTTTTCGCTTGGGGAGCTCTACTGTGGTGCTGAAGGCTTCCCCCCTGTAGCGTGCCAAGTAGCTTTCCTACAGGTTGCCCTGCTGTACTCGTTTTTTCATGTTTTACTGCTGTTTTTTTATGCAGCAAATTAGTAGAAACAGCAAGTGCCCGAGGGGGTTGCAACAGTTGGGTTTTGTCACTTGGTTTTTGAGATGCACTCTTTGAGCTTGGCAGAGACTTCCTGAATTTGTCCTGAATCAGTGTTTTCTTAGCCTGGCAGCTATTAATTGTCCTTGACACGGTGCCTGAGGTTTGCCTATGAGCCAAGGCTCTCTTGTTCGTGATGCTGTTTCCATCTGACTGAAAAGCTCTGCTCTGCACGAGGTGTGTAGGTGCTTGTGCTGAGAAGTTCTCTTTGTTGCTCTCTAGCTGTTCCTGCAGGCCCTCGGTCAGCAAGCAAGGTTCCCCAGGAGCAGGGCCACCACACGCGGTCTCCTCGGTCCCTCCTGGGTTTAGGGAACCAGAGGCAGAAGCTGGGAGCCTCCCTCTGGGAGGTGCAGAAGGGTTCACACCTGGTACAAGCCCTGAGGACAGCTTTGTGCTCTTCCCCGGCTGCTTTGGATGTACCACGGCTGCTCCCCACGATGTACTTGGAAACTTCTGTGGGGCAGCGCAGCCCCCCGGCCGCACGGGCTTGCTGTCCCTCTCAGCATCCACCGCCACGTCTGGGAGAACATCCCTCTTGTTCCTGTTAGCCTGAAGAGAGACAAGGTGAAATTCAGCCCCAAAACCAGCAGGGCCCAGAGGTCTCCAAGCCCAAAAGATGAGGAGGGCTCAGCTTGATCAAACCCCAGCAGCTCGCTCCTACCCCGGCCCTGCCAGCCCAGGGGGGCACAGCAGCATCACAGCGGCTGCCAACACAACACCCGCCAGCACCCAGATGAAGGGCAAGTCTCTCGGCCCGAGTTCCCCTGCAAAATAATTAGTTGTCTTATTGCCAGCTGTTTAGCAACACGTTGGCTGCAGCTCGTTTGGGGTCAGGAACTCGCTGTCCTGGTTTGTGGACCCTGTTCTGCCTGGACGTGCTTCAAGCGTGAGACGTAAAACCAGACTGAAAAGATTTCTCTTCTACTTACATGTTCTGGTTTAGAAACTGGTTTTAGGACTGGCTCCAGGCGATTAATCCGGTCATTTAAATAGGGCCTGCAGAAAGGCAAACAAGTTATCGGGGTATCCAGCAGCTCTCGCAGCAGAGGTTCAATACCTGAAACACTTGCCGTTGTTTCAGCAACCGGAGCTTACGAGAAGCCTTTCGAAATCAAAAAGCTGCCAAGGAAGCCACCACGTCACGTTTCTTTTTCTCCCGTGCGGCAGCGGAAAAGCGGCACAATAGGCTGACACCCGGGGCCGTCACACAGCTCACGACCGCCGCCGCCAAGAAAAGCCATCAAAGCGTTTCCTGCAGCCGAGGGGCCGGGCAGGCAGGATGCGAGGGGCTCGGACAGCTCGTGCCGCCCCTTGCCCAGCTGGGACCCCGTTTCCCCAGCCCACTGGGGCCGTGCAGCCGTCACGGCGGCGCCTCGGAGCGCGCCAGCACCCGCTGCGAGCCCCTCAGCAGCCTGGCAGCAAACAGGAGCCCGCTATCAGCAAGGAGCAGCAGGGTTCTCCCAGCATCTGCTCCCACAGCTGGCTCGGGACCTGCAGTGGGTTTACGTGGCAAGGGTTTGGTAGCGGGGGGCTGTAGGGGTGGTTTCTGTGAGAAGGAGCTCGAAGCTGCCCCACGTTAGGTGAGGAAGCCACTGCTGGCCAGAGCTGAGCCAATAAATGATGCTGTTTGTGCCTCTGTGAGAGCAGATCTCAGACTTTCTCCTGAGGGATGGACCCCGTGGTACGGACCCATATCTGGAGTAGCTCTGGAAGAGCTGCTGCCTGTGGGAAGCCCACGCCGGATCAGTTCATCAAGGACTGCATCCCGTGGGTGGGACCCCACAGCACAGGGGACGAGAGGGACCGAGAAGGAGCGGCAGAGAAGAAGTGCTGTAGACTGACCATAACCCCCATTCCCCCGTTCCCCTGCGCCTCTCAGGAGGAGGAGGTGGAAGAGGGTGGATGCAGGGGAATGTTTTGTTTTCTTTCCTTTGTTTCTCACTTCTCTAGCTTGGTAGTAACAGGTAATAAATCTTACTATCTCCCTATGCCGAGTCTGTTTTGCCCATCAAAATAATTACTGCGCGATCTCCTTGTCCTTATCTCAACCCCTGAGCCCTTTTCATCGTATTTTCTCCCTGTTCCTCTTGAGGAGGGGGAGTGAGAGAGCAGTTGTGGTGGAGCTCAGCCGCCCACCTGAGTAAAACCAGCACAGGAACCCAGCCCAGCTGCCAGGCAAGGCTGACACCCCTGCAGACACCTCACTGCAACCGGAGAGCCCGGAGAGCTCGGGTACTGCCCTCTGCTCTGCACCAATTGCGTGCTATGCCATTAAGATCATGAATTTGGTTTATATTCTATTTGTGGTGTTTCTCAGAGCCTGGCAGCAGGGATTGGTTCACCCTTTCTGGTCCCTGGTGCTGCTTCCCTTTGTCTTCTCCCCATGGGGAAGTTTTATGGCTCCCAACAAGAGCATGAGGAATAGTGCAGCAGAGCCTCAACTGCTCGGCAGTTCCAGTTAAAAGCTCTGCAGAGCGAGGCCTCGCAAGGGGCTGCTTGTGGCAGTGCATCAGCACAGCCCAGCAGCAAAGGGGCTGCCCAGCCCCTTTGAGGTCTGAGGTTGCTTAAGAGGTCTGAGGGTCATGCCTAGCTTCACTATTTGTGTGCTTTTAAGTGCACCAAAAAAGCCTCTTCCTAACTCTGTCCTGTCCCAGAAGGCTGCCAAAAGCGGCACTCAAGCTCGGATGACCCTTTTTTAAGACCCAGCAGCGCCTTTGATGCAAGAAGCCGTGCTCAAAACCCAAAATAAGGTTTGGTGGAGGTTCAGAAGGTGCCCAGAGGAGACGTTTCCAGCAGGGAATATCAGTGCTGAGACCACAGCTGTGCTGCCAAGCGAGAGCACAGCAGGGGTGCTGTGGGACCAGAGCTGTCCCAGGCCGTGGTGGCCCGGAGACGAGGCTGTCCCCATCGGGGAGCTGCTGCAGTGACGAGGCAGAGGCCGGCAGGCTGCACGCCGTGACTTACTTGGTGCTTGGGTGTTTCAGCTTTCCTTTGGCTGCCAGGTACTCCTGGAGCTGCCTCCTGCGCTTGTCTGCAAGGAGATGGTAGGGAAGGATCAGGAGATGGTTAGGGCCCGAGGGAACAGTTCACGCTAGGGATCAGGAGGTTCCGCACCCAGAGGGGGGCTGGGTGCTGGAGCGGGCACCCCAGGGCAGGGGTCACAGCCCCAAGCCCGCTGGAGCTCAGCAAGCGTTTGGACACCGCTCCCGGACACGATCTGATTTTGGGGTGGTCTTTTGGGGACCCAGGAGCTGGACTCCATGATCCCTGTGGGTCCCCTCCAACTCGGGGTACTCTGTGACTCCACGCAGACACAGCAGGCGCAGCCCCCAGCGCTCGGGGCACCCCTCACCCATTTTTTGCCCCGTGCTCCCCGCGGGGCCGTTCCCAGACACCCCCCCAGCCCCTCCCAGCACGGGATCCCAGCCCACCAGCAGACACCAGAGCTCCTTCAGAAGGGTTTATGGGTTTCCCTAGGTTTGCCAGGCAGCCCCCACCCCTCTCCGCCAGCCCCCCGTGCCCCCCCCAGCCCTCGCCTTCCATCACTGCTCGGTGCATCCCCTAAATATCCCCTGAGCCCCCCTGTGAGCCCCAGCCCCCCACTTTTGGGGACAGGCTGTGGGGTGTGGGCACCAGGGCCCCCCAGTGAAGCCGCCCCCAGCCCCACACCCTGGGGGCTCCCCCAGCACGGCCCCATCTGGCAGCCCCCAGGCACCCCCCCACGGCTCTGAGGGCACCCCCAGCACCCCAAAACCCCCCAATACCGCCCCCAGATCTGCGGGGACCCCCCTGAGCCCCAGGACCCCCAGCGCAGCTGCGGTGCCCTGGGTAGGGGGGTCCCTGCCCCATGGGGACCCCCCCCATGCCCAGCAGCCGCCCCGGGACCCGAAGGCGCCCGAAGATCCCCGAGGGTACCCGAAGATGCCCCAGAGATGCCCGAGGACCCCCGAAGGTGTCCGAAGATGCCCGAATGCCCCCGAGTATGCCCCAGAGATGTCCGAATGCGCCCGAACGCCTCCGAAGATACCCGAAGGTGCCCCCACAGGTGTCCGAGGACCCCCGAAGGTGCCCGAATGCCCCCGAGGATGCCCGAGGACACCCGAAGGTGCCCCAGAGATGCCCGAACAGCTCCGAGGATACCCGAAGGCTCCCGAAGATGCCCCCACAGGTGTCCGAGGACCCCCGAAGGTGTCCGGAGATACCCGAATACCCCCGAAGATACCCGAGGACGCCCGAAGTGCCCCCGGCCCTCACCCTGCTCAGCCGCCGCCATGTCCGGCCACCGCCCCTAACCGCCGCCCGCCCCGCGCTGATTGGCTGCCGCCTCCTTCGAACCACCTAATGGAGAGCGCGGCAGGGGGCGGGGCTCGGGGCACAGCGGGCGGCGATTGGCCGAGGCGGGAGGCGGGGGGCGGGGACGGGAGGAGGCACGGGGCCGAGGGGGCGGGGCCGGCAGGGGGGTGGGCGTGGGGACCAATGGCGGCTGCGTGCATTAATTAGCATAGATTAAGGGGGCGGGGCCTTGGTGGGCGGGGCGAGTGGAAGGGGAGGGACTTGGGGCGGGGGGCTGGGGGCTGGGAGCTGGGGCCTGGGCCTGGGTTTGGGGTCTGGGGTCTGGGGCTGGGCTCAGCACGGTAAATGGGTGTAAAAGTACGGTAAAAAGTGTAAAAAGTGTAAAAAAGCGCAATAAATAAGTGCGAAACCTCAATAAGTGCGACGCCACAACGAGTGTAACGGCCCGATCAGTGTAATTGCACCATAAATAAGGGTAAGAAGTCCAGTAACAGCACGATAAAAAGGGAAATTCCAATAAATAAAAGCTCAATAAATAAGTGGAGCAGCAGGGGGGTAAAATCACGGTGGGTGGAACACAATAAATAAGTGTAAAAGCCTAAAAACGAGTGGAACAGCACAATAAATAAGTGTAAAAGCCTAAAAACAAGTGGAACAGCACAATAAATAAGTGTAAAAGCACAAAAAGAAGCAAACCGGCACAATAAGTGTGAGAGCACAATAACTAACTCGATAACCGGGGGCAGCAGCCCCAGAACAGCGGGCGGGGGGCGCGAGGCGGGCCCACGGGGCCCATTGGTGACTATTTCACCTGAAATATCGCGGGCGGCAGGGCGGCGCCGCGGGCTGTACTCGGTACATACGGCGAGGCAACCGGTGACTGCCGGTTGGGGTCGGGGTCGGGGTTTCAGGGCGGCTCAGCGCCCGCTCAGCTTGTAGGTGGCGACGTTGACCTGGTCGGGCTGGTTGGTGATGCCCACGGGCTGGCGGGACTGCAGCGAGGTGCAGATGAACCAGCCGGGGAAGGCGGCCGACTCGAAGCGCGTGGTGCCCTCGGTTGGGCTGTCCAGGCGGTAGAAGATGAAGCGGGTCAGCTCGGCGCTGTCGATGTCCCTCCTGACGTCGGCTTCCTGCGGCGGGGACAAGCCGGGGGTGAGCGGGAGGCGGTGGGGACGGCGGTGTCATCCCCACGGGGACATTGTTGGGGACGTTGGGGACGTTGGGGACACTCACCTCCAGCTGCAGCACGGGCTCGGTGCCGCTCAGCACGCAGGACATGTAGAGCTTGTAGCCCTTGATGCCCAACGCCACCGGCATCTGCATGGCCCCGGCGCTGCCCTGCCGGGTGTGGGGCCGGTACAGCGCGATGTTGAGCCTCACTGCAGAGAGAGAAGGGACGGGTCAGGGGGCGCTCCCCGGGGACAAGGGGTGGGGACGGGGGACAGGGATGCGGTCCCCTCACCTTTGCGGCTGGCGGAGGGCCCCTGCACGTTCAGGGCCACCAGCTGGGTGGGCGAATCCAGCGCGAAGCACTTGTGGTTGATGTCAAAGATGTCGAAGGACTGGGAGCGGGTGTAGCGGTACATGGGGGCCCCGGCGTAGCTGCTTTCAAGCCGCTGGAAGGTGACGGGTTCTGCGGGGGGAGCAGACGGTCAGGGGGGTGTCAGCAGCGCCCCGCAGCCCCCCTCCACCTCCAGCCACCCCTCCTCCAAGCACCGCGTACCTACCGAAAATCTCCTCCAGGAAGCCGCCCAGGTCGCTGTCGGCGAAGTCCTTGTGCGACGGCCTCCGCAGCATCTTGGTCGCGGCCACCACCAGGGTGGCGGCCTGGCGGAACCTCCTGGCGCCGTGTCCCGGCGTCACCATCACCTGGACGTCCACCGTGGTGTGGCTCTGGCTGTGCTTTGCCTCCGAGTCCAGGCGAAGCTTCTGGGGGCAGAAGGCCGCAGGTGAGCGCCGTGCGATGCCGTGCCGCGGTGCCACGGCGCCGCGGTGCCGCCGTGCCGCGGTGCCACAGGGTCCTCCCGGCGTTACCTTCTGTGGGTAGAGGCAGTCGGGGCCGTAGAAGGTCTCCTCGCTGAGGCTGCAAGGACAAAGCGGGGCGGTGAGGTGAGCCCAGGACTGCGTCAGCACCCGGCCCCAAAACCCCCCCGGCGTGCACCGGCACGGCCGCACTCACCTGCCACCCTCCAGCACGTCCAAGTCGGGGACGAACGCCATCTCCACGCCGAACGGGAAACCCTGAGGGCAAAAGAAAAGCTGCGGGGTGCCGGGTTGCCCTGCTCCTGCTCGTCCTGCTGGCAGCGGCGCTTGGGCGCACTCTGAGCCCGGCCGCCGCGTGCCGGGTTTTCAAGCGCGGCTGGAAGGAAGCGCAGTCAGAGCGGGATTTCCACCTTTCGCAATGCTCAGCTTCGCCCATTTCCGCTCTGCCCCGGCACGCCGCTTGCTGCGGCCCCACCATTGCCTGCGGGCATCGGCTCCACGTGTGGGGCACGGCAGGGCAGTGCTTTGGGGTTGGCGTGGGGCATGGCAGGGCAGTGTTTTGGGGTTGGCGTGGCGATGCTTTGGGGTCGGTGTGGGGCACAGCAGCAGGGCGATGCTTTGGGGCCAGTGGGGGGCAGACAAGGCAATGCTTTGGGGTCATTTTGGGGCATGGTGAGGCAATGCTTTGGGGTCAGATTGAGGCACAGCAGCAGGGTGATGTTCTGGGGTAGGTGCGGGGCACAGCAGGGCGATGTTTTGGGGTCAGTGTGGGGCGCAGCAGGGCAGTATTTTGGGGTTGGTGTGGGACACGGCAGGGCGATGTTTTGGGGTCAGTGTGGCGCACAGAATGGGGTCAATGCTCTGAATCTGGCACTCGTGTTCAGTCCAGCAGTGGCCGGGCTGACACACCGGGGACTGCCCCGGCACCCACGATGACGCTCGCTCTCGTCAGGGCTGGGGCAAGGCCGGCCGCCCCGGAAGGGGACGGTGGCGCAAGCGTGGCCGCTCGACGATTTCCCCACCCGGACCCACAATTTCCTGCCGGCTGCCAGCGGCCACAGGGAGCCCACGGGTCCCCTCCACCGCCCCATGCAGCCCCCAGCCCCCCGGGAGGGCATGGAGCACCCACGGGGACATCAGCCCCATCCACCTCAGATGCCATCCCCTTGGGGACGCTGCCTCTGGGGACACCAATTCCTTGGGGACGCTTCTCGCCGCAGCCCAGGCGTCTCCCCAGTGCCGTGACCCCGTCCCCGTCCCCACTGCAGCCCGTGCGTGCCTGCAGGACGTCCCCCAGCCGGCCCGGCTGGCTCCATGTGGTTGCGCCACGGTGGCCGGGCCGGGGACGTGCGTGGCCCCGGTGTTTTCCTGCGGCCGTTTCAGTTCCCAGAACAGCGCCGCCGCCCGTGGGACCGTGACTCAGGGCTGCGACCACGGCCCCACAGCCCCACGGCCCCCCCCTGTGCCATCAGGTGCCCCAGGTCAAGGTGTCCCTCGTGCCACCATGTCCCCAGTCCGTGGTGGGTGTCCCCTGGGGTGGGTTTCCCCCCACGGGTGGGTGTTCCCCACACCACGATGTCCCCACACCATGCCGGATGTCCCCACGGGTGACATCCCCCCCATCACAATGTCTGACCACCACGGTGGATGCCCCCCATGGACAGATGTCCCCACGCTATAGCGAATGTCCCCATGGGTGGATGTGCCTTGCACCAGGATGTCCCCATGCCAGGTGTCTCCATGGTGGATGTCCCCAGAGGATGTCAGAAGCTCCCCGTGGGCAGATGTCCCCGTGGCATATGTCCCATACATCCCCCACACCATAGCTGATGGCCCCATGAGGGATGTCTGTGCACTGTGATGGGTGTCCCCACACCATATCAGGTGTCCCCATGGTGATTGTCCCCACAGTGTCCCCACACCATGCTGGATGTCCCCATGGCTGATGTCCCCACACCATGTCAGGTGTCCCCACACCATGCTGGATGTCCCTACACCATGTCAGGTGTCCCCACACCTTGGTGGATGTCCCACCACCACAGTGGATGTCCCTGCACCATGGTTGATGTCCCCACAGCCAACGTCCCCATGGCTGATGTCCCCCCCCCATGGTTGATGTCCCCATGATGGATGTCCCCACACCACAACAGACATCCCCACACCATATCAGGTGTCCCCATGGCCATTGTCCCCACAATGTCCCCACACCATGCTGGATGTCCCCATGGGTGATGTCCCCACACCATGATGGATGTCCCCACACCTTGGTGGATGTCCCACCACCACAGTGGCTGTCCCTGCACCATGTTGGGTGTCCCCATGGCCATGTGTCCCCATGTCCCCACACCACAGCAGATGTCCCCACATGATGCCGGGTGTCCCCAAGGACGGCGTTCCCACACCATGATGGATGTCCCCACCCCAGTGTCCCCATGCTGATGTCCCCACACCATGATGGGTGTCCCCACACCATGTCAGGTGTCCCCATGGCCATTGTCCCCACAGTGTCCCCACACCACGCTGATGTCCCCACACCAATGTCCCCATGCTGGATGTCACACACCACGGCCAGTGTCCCCATGCTGATGTCCCCACCCCAGTGTCCCCATGCTGGATGTCCACACACCATGCTGATGTCCCCCGGCTGTCCCCACCCCATTTTCGGTGTCCCCATGCCCGGTGTCCCCATGCCCGGTGTCCCCCCCCACTCAGAGTCCCCACGCCCCGCCCCCCGCCGGGCTCCCTCTCCCCCACGTGACCCCGCGCGCGCGCGCGCTCCTCCCCGGGGTGGAGGAGAGCCGCGCATGCGCGGCTGGGCGGGCGCGCGGCGTGGGCGTGGCCTCGGGGGGGACGGGAGGAGGGGGGGCGTGGCGACGCGGTGACGTCAGCGGCGCGGGGCGGCAGTCGGCGGTTGGGGGCCGCTGTCAGAGCCGGGGCCGCGAGCGGGGCGGACGGGCGGGCCGGCAGGTACGGGGCGGGCGGGGGGCGGCGGGGCCGGGCCGGGGGCGGCGGGGCCGGGGCAGGGCCGAGCAGGGCGGGGACGGCGGGGGGGGGGCGCGGCGGCGGGGCCGGGGGGGGGGCTGCGGGCGCTCCCCGGTGTCCTTGGCGCCGCCGCCCGGGCGCCTCGGGGCGGGGCTGGGGGCGTGGCCTCCGCGGGAGAGGGGGGGCGTGGTCGGGGGTGGGAGGGGGCGTGGCCGCCGCGGGGAGAGGGGCGGGGCCGGGCGTGGGATGGGCAGCGCCGCGCGGCCAATGGGGAGGGGCGCGAGGGGAGCGCGGGAGGGGGGGGAGAGCGCTGATTGGGGGGGGAGCGGGGAGGGGGCGGGGACTCGGAGCCAGCGCGGCCGCACGTGGGGGCAGCGGCGGGGCCGAGCGGGGACCCCCGGTGACCTCCAGTGACCCCTGGTGACCTCCAGTGACCCCCGGCCACGGAGCCCCCCAGCCTTGGGGACCCCGAGCCCAGGGCCCCGGGACCCCCGACCCCAGAGCCTCCAGCCCCGGGGTCCCCCAGCCCAGAGCCCCCCAGCCCCGGAGCCTCCATCCCTGGGCCCCCCCAGCCCGGGGGTCCCCAAGCCCAGCGCCCCCCAGCCCCGGTCCCCCCGGGAGCCCCTTGGGACCAAAGGGCCCGGTGCCGGCGTGTGCCGTGCGGGGCGGCTCCACGTGCCTCACGCCGCGCCTTAACGCTGTGCTCAGCACCTTGGGCCTCTCCCTCGTCTTCTTCCCGTAGGTTGGGCAGGGCGCGGTGAGCACCAGCCTGGCTTCCCTGCAATCAAGCCTTGAATTCCTGCCTAGCCTCTAGCTGGCGGGTTTGGTTCTGAGGAAGAAGGGAAAAAAAAAAAAAAAAAAAGGCATTTCCCAATTATTTCCCAATTCCAATTAACCGCCTTCTGGGGCAGGTTTCGGTGGCTCTGGCTGCCAGAGGTCACGGTAGCGCCTTGAGCTGCTGGGCTCTGTCCTGTTCTCATGCACATATCAGCCCTTAACCTGCCCCGAGCGCTGTGGTTTTTGCCTTTCCACTGAAAACACGAGGCTGGTGGAGTTTTATCCAGTGTTAGCAGCGAGGGCCTGGCCAAGCAGTGTTTTTTTTTCCTTCCAATGCCCCTCGTGTGCAAGCAGGGCAGCCTCACAGGGGGCTTTGTACCAGGGCACCGCTCCTGCAGCTGCCTCGGGCTGCGTCCCCGCGCTGCTGTCACTGCCCTCGGGCACAACCGGGGCTGGCGAGAGGCTCCTGGGGGTGGTGGGGTCCCACCAGGCCGGGCTGAACCCTGGCATTACCGCCCGTGCTCTCCCCAGAGGTCACCGAGCCGCTGCTGGGTGGCAGGCCTGAAACTGGACACCAGCGCTGACGCTTTTGTCCCAAAGCTTTTTTCCCCCCCCCCACGTGTGCGCGCGCGCCAGGCGGGCGGCTCGGCCGCCTCTCCGAAGCATCTCGAAATAATTTGGCGGCTTAAATGCGAGGAAGGAGAATCGCCAGCCAAAAAAACACCCCAGGGTGGTGGTGGTGGTGCCAGCGCGTGCGCCCTGCTGCGTCTGCCCGCTTGGAGCCGGACACCCGGCGTGGGGCTCAGGGCCCTGCTGGGGTGAGAAAGAGGAGGGGAAGGGAAGGGACGCGCTTCTGCCCCCGGAGTAACTCCCTCCTAACTCCCTCCGACACCAATTTCTGCCCTTAATTAGCGCCTGCAGTGAATAAAGGGCCAGGAATGCTGCGCGCTGGCATTCCCTGCCTGGAAGCGTTGTCCCAGCCGGCTGCAGCAATCAGCCTCAAATGGGTCAGGACGCTGCTGCTGCTGCTGCTGCTGCTGCTGCTGCTGCTGCTCTTAATGTTGCATCACCCCAAATCTTGCGTTTCGAAGGGGGAAGCTTAGCTGCCGCGGTGCTGAGTAGCTATAACTAGGTCCAACACCCCAAATTTTGGCAGCAGGGCTGGTTAGGACGCCTCACGCCGCCAAACTTTGCTCTCCTGGGACCGAGTGGTGGCTGCGGGACGCGGGGACGCCTCCAGCCCGGCCTCGAGGGGTGGCACAGGGCAGGGCAAAGCTCCCTGAGGCCGTCCTGTTCCAGCACTTTCCCTGGGGCTGCGTTATCAGCAGTGTTTTACAGCGGCAGCTCGGTTCGCCCTGCGGACTCGCGCACGCCCGCTTTGGCCACTCGCGGCTGGGACGGTGACAGCTCGGTGCGCGCCTTGCCGCGCTGCAGCCCGGCCGAGGCCAAAAGCAGAGCGGGTGCCGGGTGAGTAATGCAGCAAAAACGGGCCTGGGAGAGCCGCCCCGGTCCAGCTGGCAGCCCTCTGAGCAGGGAAGGGAGCGGAGGAGAAGCCGCTGCGGGGTTTGCGCAACGAGAGCCGCTTCGCTGCGCTCCTGCGGGGCTGGAGAGGTCCCTGTAGGGGAGCCCGTGGGGCTGAAGGGCGATGTGGCTTCCAGCACTCAAACCCAGCTGGGAAATAAAACATTCCTGGCACCCCTCTGTGCCAGGGGGGTTGCTTCGGTGCCTGCCTGGGAGGTGTTTGTCCTCCAAACTCCTGGGGCTGGTGGCGCTGCGGCCGGCGTCCTGTTCCCGGTGCTGGGTGCAGGCACCGAAGCCTTTGCTCCCCGGCACCCCCTGTCCTCAGGCTCCCCGCCGGAGTTTCTCCCTCTTGGCTTTGTCCCCGCTGCCTCGGGACGGGCACACGGTCACAGCAGCGCCTCGTTTCTCAGAGGTGCCCCCGTACGATTCCAATTTCCCAATGAAAAGCAGAGAATGGAGGCTTTGCAAATGGGGCACCGCTTTTGTGGGCTCAGCTGGCAATCCCAACCCCGTACTGCTTCTCCCGCTGCGCTTCTCGGGCACTGGGAGCCGAGCACTGCTGCGTCCCGTGACAGGGAGCTCCTAAAACCAAACCCATCCCTTCCTCCAGCCGCCCCCGAGGTGCTGGAGCCGCTCCTGCGCCGCAGGACCCGGACCTCAGCTGTGTGGGGCGTGGAGGGAATCGGAAACAAACCCGATCCCAAGCTCGGCTCTGCAGGCTGGGTGCCTGCCGGGGGCCATCAGGACAAATTAATTTCTCTGGCATTAGCCCCTGCTCCCGCTGGCTGGCGGGGCGAGGGGGGTGTCTGAGCCGCGCTGCCTTGGACAATTCCTAAAACTCCGTTTCGTTTCTCTTCCAACAGGAACTCGTGCGAGGCTACGGGACAAAAATGTTTAACTTAAGGACTTGTGCAGCAAAGCTGAGGCCGTTGACGGCCTCTCAGACTGTTAAGACAATTTCCCAACACAGGCTGGCAGCACCCAGGACGTTTCAGCGGATCAGGTGCTACAGCGCACCGGTGGCTGCCGAGCCCTTTTTGAGTGGGACTAGTTCAAACTATGTGGAGGAAATGTACTATGCGTGGCTGGAAAACCCCAAAAGTGTACATAAGGTAAGGAGCAACCCCGCCAGGAGTCTGCCTTCGCTTCGCTCTGTGTGTCTGTGGGAGCCGTGAGGTCAGGTAAGTGCCAGCGGCCCCAGGAGGATTTCAGCCCGAGCCGGACGGTCGTGGATGTGCCCCCACCGGACACCAACGGCAGCAGGGCCCCGAGCAAGAGCAGCGAGAGGCTTCTGGCTTCACGAGCGAGCGCTCCGTGCTTCTGCATGCGGCCGGCGGGGAGTTTCCGTGCCCTGGATCACGAGTGGACGCGAGGAACGGCTGCTCCCGGGGACCACCTTGGCCGAGCTCCCGATGCTTTGTGTTTTCCAGCTGTAGGGCTTTATCGGGAGGGTTTATCCCGAGGTGGGGAGGGAGGGGAGGGTGTTCTCTACGTCTTGGCCGGTTTCCTTTTTGCTGTTTGCAGGCTGTGCCGTGCTGCCCGGGGCTCCTGCAGAAAGGCTGGGGGCTGCGGGGCCGGAGGGATTCCCCCCAGCTGCTCCCAAATGCAAGCCTGAAAAACCAACCTAGATTTCTGCACACGCCGCCCGTCCCTGTCGCATGTTCAGGGCTGTATTTCGGGGCCATGTGTCCGTGCGTGTGGCTGCAGGGCTTGCTGCCCGTCCTGCTGGAGCACAGCCCCCGCTGCCTGCCGTGGGGCTCTCCGAAACCCGGCGGCGTTGTTCCCCCTCTCTGTTTCACAAGGGAAATGTTACCGCAGTGACTAAGTTTCGACATGAGCCACCCAATTTTTAAGAGGGTTTCTTGCGTGTTCCAAGGGAGAGCACAACCTGCTTCGAGGTGCTTTACGTGTCGTGTCAGGGGCACTGATCCCGTGCACCCAGAGCACACGGCCGGGAGGCTAATTGCTGCTGTGCAGGCCTCAAGGTAGGCTCCAAGCCAGGTTTTCACGGCCAAAGTTCACTTTTTGCTTCCTTCTAGGTACGTGGGTGGCTGAGCCAAGCGATACGGGCTCGGAAAGCACAAAAAGCGTTGCTTTGGGTGGTGCCACTTGTCAAACAGGGACTTGAAAGCCGCTAAGGGAGCGCTCCTATCCCTGACGTGCTGCAGCCTGGTGCTCCAGAGGTGGGATTTGGGATAAAAGCTGCAGTGGTTTTGTCCGTCTGTCTGCACGGGGGCAGCAGGCAGTTAGGAATACAGAGGGTGAGGAGGATGTGCCGCTCGCTGAGCACAGCCGGGCTGGCGCCTGCTGCAGCAGCAAATCCAGATGCGGTTCCCCAAAAGGGGTGAAGCTGACACCGGAGGCTCGGCGCTCATGGGCAAAGCTGGCTGTGGCTGCTGCTGCTGCCGAGGCTCTTTTGGGGCCGGGCAAAGCCCCCCTGGTTCTGCCACCCCTTTGGAGTGCTGCCACGGAGCCCTCGCCCCTGCAGGCTGGGGGGATGTTGCTGGTCTGGCTCGGGATGCCAGCAGCAATGTGCCATACAATCTTAGAGGCAAGCAAAAGTTGTTTTTTTTTTGTGTGTTTTAAGTCGTACCTCGCTGCTGGAGTTCCCCCAAAACCTCACTGATGCTAGAACCATAAGGCCAGGCCCAGGGCATTGTGCCCTGCTCTTTAGGGCCAAAAAACCCTGCTCCGAGCGCTGCCTCCGGTGTGGGGCCCCCAGTGCAAGGAGCCCTGGGCGTACTGGAAAGGGCCCAGCACAGGGCCCCCAGGGTGCTGCAGGGGCCGGAGCTCCTCTGCTGCCGGGAGAGGCTGCGAGAGCTGGGGCTGGAGAGGACGAGGCTCTGGGGGATCCCATCCAAATCCGTCTGTAGCTGTGGGAAGGTGTGGAGGGGACAGAGCCGGGCTCCTTCCAGCCATGCCCAGTGGTGCTGGGCACAAACTGGAGCCCTGAGGCTCCCCCTGAGCAGCACAAAGCCCGTCTGTGCCGGGTGGGTGCCAGAGCCCTGGCACAGGTCCCCAGAGAGGTGCCAGAGCCTCCTCCTCGGGGTCTTTGCACCCTGCTGGACGTGGTGCAGGGCTCTGGGTGGCCCTGCTGGAGCCGGGTGGCACCAGAGGGGCCCGGAGGTGCCCCCAGCCCCCACCACCCCACGTCTCTGTGCTTCTGACCCTGGGCACGCCAACCGGAGGGGTTGCGAACCCGCCGGGGCCTCCTGGAGAGGAGCCACCCGAGGGTGGGGTTTCCAAAAAACGCCGGGCTGCTGCGACAGCGCCTGCAGCTTATCTGCTGACAGCAGAAACCGGCCGCGAGTTTCCCCATGCCTGCTGCTCTCGGTGGGGCTGCTGGAGGCCGGGGAAGAGCCGGGATTTCTGGGCTTGGGTCACCAGAAACCTGCCGTGACGGTGCCGGCGTGCCTCCGGGCGCCTGGGCGAGATGAGTTCACTTCCTCCAGCAGCGTCCGGTAGCCGAGATTGCAAAACACACTCAAATGTGGCTTTAGTGTAAGGAAGGCTTATGTAAAAAGACGTGGTTCATTTTTTTTTTTTTTCTCCCTCTTTCTGTCCTTCAGCTGAACTCCAGCTTCCTGTTAGAGAGCTTTGCTGGAGCGCAAGGAGCAAACGAAGCTGAGCTGGGAAAGGAGGAGGAGAGGACAGAGGAAATGAAATCGCTTCTAGCGGCTGGTGGGAGCCTTCCTGGTGTTTTCAGCCTGGTGCTTGGCTCCCGTGGCTGCTCTCCGTGACCCCCAGCAAGCCGTGGGCTTGGGGCAGGAGCCCGGGGACCCACAGTGATGGTGACCCCCGGCGTGTCTGCGTTAAGCTGCAGCCGTCCTGGAGAGCAGCCCCATGTTCAGGCTGAGCTGGTGACCTTACGGGGTACGGCTTTCCCCATCAAGCAGCCTTTAGTAGGGATTTCTTATTTCATTCTGTCTCGATTTATACGTTGGGCTGCATTAGGTCAACTAAGCCGGCCCTTGGGCTGTGTCCTCCGTGCTTGTGCTCCCAAATCAGTCTGGGCTGCCTGCATGTGCTGGGGGTCTCACTTGGGAGGTTGAGACGTTGGTGTTTCGGCGTAAATCTTCAGCGGTGAGCGCCCCAGGGGATCGCAAGCCCCCGCACATTGGGCAGGGACACGGCCGTCTGGCACCCTGCCCCATCGCACCTTGGTGGGGATGGTGCCGTGTCCCTGGGGAGGTTGTGCCAGCCGTTGGTTCCCCTGTGAAAAATTCCCTCTAGCCAGACAAAACCTCGCTCAGCGCAGCTTGGACCTGCTGCTCCTTGTCTTCTCCGTGGCTGTCCTTGTCCTTGCAGCTGCCCTTTGCATCCCGGGTGCTGTGACGGGGACCCCAAGCCCTTCTCTCCTCCGTGGTGCAGAGACCCAACTCCTTCCCTGTGTCCTCCTCTCTCGTCCTTGCCTTCCTCCTTTCCCTTGGGCTGTTGTTGTGCTTCCAGGAGGCTGCTCTGGAGCATTCACAAGCTCCTTCACCCTCCGTGGGTGCTCCCCACGGGATCCCTCGCAGCTGGGCTCTGAGCATGTTGCCGTGGGCACTTCTGAAACCCAGGCTCTTTGTCCTGCTGCTGGTTTTCAGCATCCTCAGGAGGCTCTTAAACACCACGGCGCTTCGGTCAGCGTTGGGCGTTGCGTGGCCACACAACTCCTGCTCTGGGAGCAGTGAACGCGGCGCCGTGCCGTACCCCCAAGACCAACTTCTGTTTTCTTGAGGCTTCCTCGAGCGGCTGAAGCAGGGTTTTTGTTCGTGGCATCAGTCAGGATGGGGAGGTCAGCAGCAGATCCGCCGTGGTGGCGATGCCTCCGGTGCAACCCGGAGCCATCTGGTAGAGCTTTTGGGGTGTCCGTGGCTCCAGGGAGTGATTCCAGCTCCTCCTCTTCCCTTCCCGTTGCTCTGAAGGAGCTCGTGGCTTCTCCAGCCATGCAGGGCTATTGCCAGAGCAGCCAGTGCTGCCTCATAGACCAGGAGGTGCGGGTCTGTCACCCGAGGTCCACAACAGAAGCAGCAAGGATGTGGCCGGGGATGGGGACGGGGTGTCCTGAGACGTGCGTGCCGTGTCTCTGCTGAAATCCAGCGAGCCAGACCCGGTGGAGTTGGGAAGAGCTGGGTTTTGCTTGGCGAGCTGTGTTTGGGGCCAGCTCTGTGTGCCCAGCACTGGGATTTCTTGGTGATGTGTTGGCCAAAGCCACAGCCGTGGGAAGGTCCAGCAGCAGGTCTGAGCTTTTTGGGTGCATGAGCCTCGAGGAGGGAGGGAGAGGAGGAGTGCGGAGAGCAGCTGCGGCACCAGGAGGGCGAGCAGGAGCTCAGGGGCAGGCACCCCTCGGCTGCATCACCGCGGGCACCTTGGGCCAGCAGTTCAGCCAAAGTCCTCGCTGCGATACGAGCCCCGATAGCGCTGGCGTTGGGCTGCTCCCGTGCGGGGTTTGAGCTCCTCCAGAGCCATCCCAGCCAGCAGCCCCGAGGTGAGCCGTGCCGGGGGGGGGGGACACGTGCGTGTTTGCATCTTCCTTGAAAAACACCGAGCTCGAAACCAGGTTAGAAACCTGCAAGCTGATGGGTTTATGGCGCGTATCGAGGCCGCAACCTTCGCCGGGGGCACAGCCCGCAGTAAAGTAGCCTGAAATCCTTGGTAATTACGTGGGGCAATAAAACGCTCGGTGAAAGTACCCGAGCTGACTCAGCCGGCGCCGCACCCTGCGCAGGGAGATCGCGGCCGGACCTGGGCGCCGTGCACGGAGCAGGGAGCGGCCCCGAGGGGTCATGGCTCTGAGGGCCAGAACCCATGGGGTCACGCAGGGAATGGGGGTGCTTTTTGGGGGAAAGCGGCCGTGAGGAAGGCGAGTGGGATGCTCGGTTTCCGCGGGGCGGGTGGGCACCGCTGCCTGCTGTCCCTTCTTCTTCCCATTGCCCACTGAGCTCCTGGCGGCCGTGCCCCTGCTGCCGTGTTACCGATGCTGATTTTGGGATGCGCACAGGGCCAGCAGCCATGCAGGGGGCTGTCCCGGGCTGGCTTTAACTCTGGGATGAAGCGAGCGTCTCCGTGCTTCAATGCATGGCTCCTTACACACCTCGATGGCAGGGCCATGTGGCCTGGAAAACCACCGTGCTTCGAGAAGCGAGCTCCAGACCCCTTCTGCCCGCGCCCACCCTGGCTCGACTGCATGCAGAAACCTTTCCCAGCCTCTCTTCCCCCCCTCGCTGCTAGCAGATGCTCCCTTTCCCTCGCCCAGCTTTGCCTGGAGGCTGTTTAATGGCCTGGAAAACAGCAGCGAGGCCGATTCCTGCCCGCCCCGCAGCGCCTCGGCCCTGTGCAGCCCAAACCGGAGGCAGCGGCTCCGGACGGGGCCACGGGAGGACACGGCCTCCCCGCAGGAGGCTGAGCGCCGCGGGGCCACCCGCCGCCTTCCCTTTGAGCCCGGGGCAGGGCCGTGGAGGTTGGCTCCTCTTTGGTGAGCCTCGGGGAGCTTTGGTCGCTCCTTCCGTGGCCTGTGTTTACGGCTGGAGGGGCCGGGAGGAAGGATGGAGCAGGAGGCAGCCTCTCTCTTTTCTCATTGTAATTTCCTTCAGCAGCAAACAATCAGAGGAGCGCGGTCAGGTGTTCGCTGTGTTTGCTTTTCTTTACGTTTTTTTTTTCCCTTTTCCTTTGGGGGAAATCAGTTAGATGCATACCAGCCCCCGGCGCCAAATTTTTTTTTTTTCCCAGTTTTTATTTATGTTCCATCAGCGTGACCTGCTTCTAAATTTACTCACCTTGTGCGGCCACGTGCTGGGGCGTCCACGCGAGTCGCAGCGGCTGGAAATAGCTCCCGGGCATGTGACGGCCGGAGCCGGGAGCTGGTGCTCCCTGCAAAGGTTATGCTGCGGCTCGGCTGCCCGGTCACCCTGGTAGCAGGGTGAAAAAGCTCCTTTTCTGCCCCAAACCGGCACCGAAGCTGCGCTGAAGGCTGTTTTTGACCTGGCTTACCCGCACCTCACCAGGGCTTCATTTTGGAGCTCTTGGTGAGCAAACTCCAAACTGAGGAGGCCGTCCTGGGGCCAGCATTATTCTCCACGGTGGTTTCTGCTGCAACAGAAACCAGGCTTCCAGCTAAATCCACGACCCTGACCGTGCAGTTGTGTTTTGTCCAAAAATAGGCAGCGGTAGTTAATTCCCTAGCGCTTCCTCTGCTGGCATCGTGTCCTTCGTGCAGAGCCTGACGCCTCCAGCACGGGGCCGACCTGTGCTTTGGGGCCTGGAGAGCTCGGCCCCAGCTCCGTCGGCTGCGTGGGGACGTCGCGTTTGGTTGCTGGAAGGACGGGGAGAGGTGGAGAGGGGGCGGTAAAAGCTGGGGCTGAGCTGCTCTGTGTCGGAGGCTGCCAGCTCCACGGCTGCCTCGCTGGAGGTCGGTGCCCAGCCGGGGCTGCCAAAGGTTCGTGAGCTCCTCAGGGCAGTGCTGTTGGTGAGCCCAGCCCCAGCTTTAATCCTTTCTTGTCCAAACGCAATCGCACCTGTGCTTTTTGTCACTTGTCTCTAAAAACCAAAGCAAGGCAGCACCAATTTGCGTGGGTTCTGTACAAACGATGTGCAGCATGGCAGACTTTCCCCTCTGGTCCTGCACCTCGTTAACACTCAGTGTTTTCTCCCCAGCGAGGCTGCAGAGGTGCCTGCAGGCTCCGTGGTGGTTGGGTGCAGCTGGGGTGAGCTTGGCCCCCCCTGTCCCAAGCCTGCAGCCGGTCTCTGAAGGCCGCTGTGACACTGAGCTGAGGCTCCTGTGAGTCTCCTGTCCTGTAGGATGGCTGCGTTGTGTGTGCTGAACCCGCTGCCTCTCTTTTTTTTCCTAGTCATGGGACATCTTCTTCCGCAACGCCAACGCCGGAGCTGCTCCAGGCACCGCTTACCAAAGCCCCCCCCCACTGAGCACCAGCCTTTCTGCACTGTCACAAGCACAGTTCCTGGTTCAAGCACAGCCCAACGTAGACAAACTGGTGGAAGACCACCTCGCAGTGCAATCTCTCATCAGGGCATACCAGGTAAGGAGGTCGCTTTGTGCAATTTGCCCTTTGCAGCCCCCCCAGCAGCTCGGGCACCCCCTGCCCCTGGTGGTTTCGTGCTGGATGCGTGGCGCACGGGTTCTGTGCATGCACCCCGGGCTTTTAACATCTGCTGACCTGCTGGGGCAGATGCTCAGCTGATGGCTCTTAGACAATAGGAAGATTAAAGCCATTGTCCCCCCGATCAGAGCAGTTCTGTAGCAGTGCTGCCAGCCAGGAGCTGCGGGAGGGGGCCCCGTTCCCACGCCGGGGCTGGGGCGTGAGCGCGGCGCTGCGCTTTGCTTCCACCTCCTGCCTCGCTCAGAAGTAGCGTGGGACGGCCGTCCTGCTTCCCGTGGCTCAAGTGACAGAACTTCTCAGGTCCCAAAATAGAAGCTCAGGAAACGTTTCCTTGCGATCTGCAAAGTGGGAGAAGGCTGCGGCGCCACCGGCCTGAAGCTCAGACCGACGCTGCCAAAATCAACGTCTCGGGAGAAGCAAGTTCTGAGCAGAAGGGAAACATCCGCTGGCTGAAGGAGCTGCGTGTGCACCAATGACATGGCCAACGTTTTACTCAGGAGGGCGCGGAGCTGTCTCTGTGCCTGTCGTTCTTTCACCTTTTGGTTGCAGCCTGGTTTGCCCAGGGTGGGCTTCGCTGGGGACTGCGGTGGGAAGTTCCCAAACCCAGCCACGGTGGAGGTGACCTTAGCTCTGCCATGCCCGTGTCACCTGCTGCTGGAAAGAAGCACTCACTGCAGGTCAGGATCCTGCTCAGGTATCGGAAAAACCCAAGGGACTGGGCCACAGGTTAATTCCAAAGGTCTGCCCAGCCTGCGCCCTGCTGGCCCAAAGAAGGTGCCCCAGCCCAGCTCACCTCCACACCCAAGTCCTGGGGCATTGCTCTGCTTTTCTTGGGCATGGTGCAGCCAGGGCTTGTTTGTGAGGACCTGCACCGTGCCTTCTGGCCAGGATTGTGGGAGGTGACTGCCCTGCTGGCTTTGAACCCCGGGTGAGTGGTTTCTAAGTGCCGTGCGTCGCCTGCTGGCTCAGCAAGCAGGTGGATGCTGCGATAAATCAAGCAGTGCACGGTGTGGCTGGAGGCAGCGACTTCCGACCAGCAGTTTGAACCCCAAATCCTCAATTTCTTCTGCATTCCCTCCGCTCCTCAGTCTCTGAAATGGCTGTGCTGGGAGCTGGTTGCTCTCGGCCTGTTTTTTTCTAACCCTTGTTGAGGAATGTGCCTCCGCTCCTGCACCGGTGCCGCTGCACGGCTGCAGCCGTGGTGGCTGTGAGCTGCCGTGGTTTGTCTGGAGGGGAAATTCAGCGTGGTGTGTGGAGGTAGGCGAGAGCAGGAGGCCCTGCCGGTGCTGTGTCACCTCCTGAAACACCAGGCAGTTAATTTCTGAAACTGGATCGAGCTGGAGTGTGTGTGCAGTTAGAGGTGAGCCGTGCCCCTGCTCTGCCGTGGTTCGTGGTAGCACCAGCGCTGGCTTGTTCCTTAATTGTAGCAGTGCTTACGTGTCCAATTCATCATTTCCTTTGAAATAACCGGTGTGGTCTTGTTCCGAGCTGGGGAAAACAATCTGCCTTTGTGTCCCTGTAACGAGGGCGGCCGTGCCACCCACCCGGCGGGACCTCCGCCGCTGGCTGCTCCCACGGCTGCCGACGAAGCTCCGTGTGGCAGCGCCCTGCAGCCCAGCAACCTTGCATGTGGGGAATGAAAAAAAACGTGGCTCCTGCTGGGAAAAGGCCTCCTCCTCCTTCCCACAAGAATTTGGGGGTTCGCTGTGTACTGGACTGGTCACCGAATGCTCCTTGCCTCGCCCCTGCTCACCGGCCTTGCTCCCAGCCAGGGCACCCAGCCCCAAACATCTGCCCCATGGACGTGGGAGCAGCATAGTGAGCTCGTGTCCTGCCCCTAAGCTTTGGGATAGTCCTCATGCTCTGCTGCAAGTCAGATGAGCAAATAAATGCATCCCGGACAAAGCAGCCCCGAGCAAGCTTGGGGCGCAGAGAGTCTGCGGGGACCGTGCTCAGTCAGCTGCTTGCCTTACAGTTAGTGGCTCATTTCAGGCTTCCTGGCTGGTAAAACTACAAAAAGCCTTCCCCAAAAGCCTGTTTGGACAGTCAGAATATGAGTGACTCTGGTAAATAGCATTAGAGCCGTGTGGCTGGTGTATGCGAGCTAATCCCAATAGCTTTGCGCACGAGCGATTCCAGTAGCTGGAAACTGTCCTGACGGCGAGGAGCATCACGCAGTTTTTGGGGAGCCCACGCCAGAAGCGGAGCTGAGCCTGGATGTTTCAAGACCTGGAGCTGTCAAGAGGCAGGACTGTGGCTTGAGGTTGAGCGCTCTGCCCGTCGGGGTGAGCTGAGTTTGCACGGGGAGCTGTCTGCTGTCGTGAGCAGCTAAGGGAAAAGTTTCCTCAGACTGTGGCAAAAGAGGTCAGGCCTGAGTCAGAATAAAAAGCAATATCTGCAGCTTCAGGCGTCTGCCGGGTAGGAGGTAGTACCCTGCTGGGAGGGCAGCAGTGAGTATTGAAAATAAAGGCAGTAAGTATTGAAAACGCAGACTGGGCAGCACCGGGAGCGCCGAGGAGGCCGACGAGGATGGGATTTGTGGTTGGAGGAGCACAGCCACGGCTGCTCAGCACCAGCGTGGGACAAATGCTGGGCCCCGTGCATCTCACTGGAGGGAAAGCAAGCGGTGGAGCCCGTCCATGGTCAGCACCCTGCTGCGGTCTCCGTCAGCACCTTCCTGGCCACAGCTCTCCTGCACCCAAAGCCCTGTCAGCAGCGTCGTGTCCCGGACCCACTGCAGCCCCCTCCGTGACGGCGGTGTGCACGGGCTGACCGTCCTGCCCTGAAGGATCTCTTGAGTCAACGAATTGCCTCTCGTTCCTCTCTGTGGCTCCTGGTGCAGACACAAACCCAGCGAGATGCCTCCTGGAGCCGCTGATGCTCCTGTAGTGCCAGAGCCCTTCGATGTTGCTGCCCCTGCTTTTCCTACAGCAGCAGTCCGAGCGCTCCACGTCCTGCGCCGTGGCCTTTTTAAGAGGAAAGGAGCAGTGTGGAGTTGTCACTGTTGTCACCAGGAGGTGCTTGGGGTGGAAGTCAGATGAGCTCTGGGAAGTCAGGCAGCCCTGGGGCTCATGCTTGGGAAGGTCTCTGCTCCGGAGGGGCCCCCAGAAATCGGAGAGGGGTCAGGTGGGTGGCACCCGTACCCGGTGCAGAGCGCTCTGGGGTTCTTCCCCACGCGCTGAGCAGCTTCTCCAGGCTTCGTTTGGAGCCACAGACTGGGCTGTTAGCTGTGCCATGGCAGAGCTGTGCCAGGCGTGCTGTGAGAGCAGCCGGGTCCCTCCTGTCCGGCAGCTCTGTGGAATATGTAAAGGGGGAAACTGCATGACTTGCTTGAATTTTCTCTGTTAAGGAATGCCTCTCGAACTAACTTGTTTTAATGACTAATCTGTGTTGTTGCTTCCAGGTCAGGGGCCATCACATTGCAAAGCTTGATCCTCTCGGCATTAGTTGTGTAAATTTTGATGATGCACCAGTAACTGTTTCTCCAAACGTCGGTGAGAATTGCTCTGCAAATTAATTCTAATGTAATTTAACTTTTTTACCCCTCCCCTCTTTTGTTTTTCTCCCTCTCTCCTGTCCCTCTTGGTATCTGTTCTCCTGTCCACTCCTGGCCCATTTCATAGATTCGAGGGCATCATGTAGCACAACTCGACCCACTGGGCATCTTGGATGCGGACCTGGACTCGTCCGTTCCGGCCGATATTATCTCATCCACAGACAAACTGGGTGAGGGCTTTGACAGCAGTCAGTGCTGCATTGCTTGAGCTCCTCTCTCTTTCACAGCTTCGTAGGTAGAGCGCTTCACCCGTGCAGAGGGAAGCTCTTGGGTTTCCTTCGTGATGATCACTCTAAATTTAATCACTCCTGGAGCGTGCGGCGGCGGAGCAGCTCTGCCCCCCTCCGGCTGTCCCAGCCAGCGTGCGCCGAGCTGAGCTCTCCGCTCGGGTCCCGTTTCTCCTCCCAGCAGAGCGAGTTTCCTCGCCTTGCAACGGGATTAACTCATCCCGTGGGGGAAGCCAGCACTTCTTCTGGAAATGGCAAGCAGCCAAGAGGTTTTGTGACGGGGAGAGCATGAGATCTGGTGCCTCGGCACCTCCTGCTGCTCTCGTAGGGCCCCGCCAGCAGGCGCTGAGCACTGGGGAGAAGGGGCTGGCCTCATCCACACCGGGCTGACGCTGCCAAGAGAAGCGTCCCGGCGTGCCCCTGCCGTGATGCCCTGCCTTCCCATGCTCCCAGCCCCGTGAAGCACCTTGAAATCGGTGCCTTGCCCCTTTTCCCAAGACTGAGCTATGAGAACCTGCCGGTGATCATGACAAGGAAGCTTTGGGACGCGTTCCCGCACCAGTAGGGGGGTGGAAATTCCGGTGCCTGGAGTGAAAGACGCACGTGTGCTGTGCGGGAGGGTGTGTGTGGTGCCGAGGACGTGGACCCTAAATCTGAAAGCGCTTAACCTCAGCCCTCTGAGCGTGCTTCAGTCGTGATCTCCGCAGCACGCTGCCGTTCTTCCAGCTGGAGCAGGGTCGGGGCAGCTGAGCTCTCTCACCTCGCTGGTGCTTTCCGGGGGTTTGACCCCGGTGCTGCGAGCACTCCTAGAGGCATGCTTCTAACTTAGCCTAGAGCCGCGGTAACGATCACTAACCCGCACAGCGCAGCAGCCGATGGGAACACGCGCCTGTCCAGATCTCCTGGCACCCGGCTGGGGGTGGACGGGGAGGAGGAACCTTCCCCAAAACCAATTTTTGTCCTGCTGGGGTGCAGGAAGGTGCTGTGACAGCCAGGTGACCCAGCCGAGCAGCGTTTTGGTTCCAGGAGCTGCTGTGGCAGAGGCCGGGCACGTGTGGTTGTCGCCTGTGGCCCGGTCAGAAGCGTGCAGCAGCCTGCTGAATTTTGTCCAGGATTACCTCTGCGTCCTGCTTGGGGCTGGGACAGAGTTAATTTTCTTCCTAGGAGCTGGGAGTGGTAGAGAAGGGTTAGGATTTTGTCGGCCCAGCTGGTGGGATAAAGGGAAGCTGCTTCACCCCGAGATCTGATGTGCTGCCAAAACGGGGCTGAGCACCAGGAGCCGGTGGCTAGGGCAGGAGCGAGCCCCGTGCCCGGGGCTGTGATGGGAAGAGGTGGGGGGATGTGTGCTGCGAACCTGGCCGCAGGATTGGGAACAAGTCCCCGTGTCTGCCAGCAGCAGCAGTGCCGCGAGGGAGGCTTTTAGGATGAGCAGGATGTCCCTCTTGCTGTTTGGCCAAAGCAGAAACTCAGAGGAACAAAAAACCTGCCCGAGGCTTCTCCCCGAGTCCTGCCGCGGAGGCGCGCAGGCCCGCAGGCGTCTGCACGGATCCGTTTTGTCTCTGGGCTGTAGCTTTTGTCACCGAGTGTCACACCTGCCGAGTGATGCTGAATGCCTTTCGGCTTTCAGGCAAGCTCTGCCTGCTTCGTTTTCCCCCTCGGCAGGAGCTCAGGCTCAGCTCCTGCCCACTGCAGCTCAGATCCCCTCGCTGGGTCCAGGCTGTGATGGGAGAGGCCGAGAGCGGCCGTCAGGTCTGATCCAGCCGGGGCTGCTCCTGCCCTGCAGCCCTCTTTATGCCAGCAGCAGCAGCACAGTGGTGATAAAACCTGGGTAAAGTGATAGCAATCTCCTTTTTCCCACTCCCCCGGGGTGCGTGGCCGTGAGCCATGCAGCGTGCCCCAGCTGGAGGTGTTCGGCATCGCTGCTCCAGAGGCATTAGCCAGGAGAGAATCTCAGCCCGAGATCTCTGCGTCTAAGCCAGGCGTTAATCTTAATTTCTTCATGCCTTTCTTTCTGAGATCTGTCACTGCAGTTCCTGGTGTTGATTTAATTGCCAGGAACGCACAAATTCATCGGAAATAATGAGTCCAGGGAGCAAGCCGTGCCACTGGTACCAGCTGCTGGTTCGTGCTGGGGCTGGATCCCCGCAGCAGGCAGGACCCCGGGTTCAGGTGGCTGTGTGTAACCAGAGGAGGCTTTTTGTCTGCGTGTAACGATTATTTAGTACTCAATAGGCTTTCTGCTGGTCGTGGTGAGGAAATCTTCATCCGACTGATCTCAGAAGAAAATAGCAAACAGCTTTCAGGCGATGCTGAGCGCGGCAGAGGGAGCGGGTGCTGGTGCGGAGCTGGGGCAGGCAGGGGCTGTGCAGTCCCCGGGGACCAGGAGCCAGGAGGGAGAGGGGGCCAGGAGGGAGAGCTGCACAAACGCTGCCTTGCAAAGCGTGGCCAAGCCCAGCCCAGCAGCAAATTCCACGGAGCTGGACACGGGACTTTTCCCTTAATTGGCAACAGCCTCCCGTGCCGCTGAGCGCCCCGGCGGCCGAGCACTGCTCTTTTCCTATGCAGGAGCAGCTCGGAGCTGTGCTGTCCTCAAACCACAGCCCCTGAGCGAGCGGCTGCCCCCTGCCATCAGCCCTCCGGGGGCAGGAGATGGGCACCGTGGTGCTGGCAGTGCCCCGTGGGCTCTCGCTGGCCGTGCCAGTTCTCAGCCTCCTGCAGAGCCGTGGTGCAAAGCCCCTCTAAGGGGCAAAGCTGGTGGGCAGGTCTGCAACCAGCAAACCTCAGGGCAGTGTGTTTGGGGATCCCCCTGCCACGTTGGGCATCCCTGGGCTGCCTCGTGGATCCCTCCAACGCTGTGGGATTTTCCACTCACAGCCCCAAAAGTGCTCTGAAGGGGCACGGAGCAGCTGGCTGGAGCTGAGCCTCCAGCGGGGGCTTTCTGGAGCCCGCAGGTTGTAGAGGGCCCGCAGCACCCTGGGTGGCATCAGCCCCGCCAGGCAGCGAGCAGGAGGTGCAGGGATGTGTGGCAGGGTGGGGACGGTGTCTCCCTGCTGCCCTCGCAGGCTTTCAGCAGTCAGGACGAGTACAGATTTTCTGGATGGTGCCTAGGATCTGGCATAGCCTGCTTGTTTGCAGAGAAAGCCAATTTCTAAGCAAATCCCGCTGGCTTTTTGCTTTGAAAGAGTATTTCCTAACACTGGGGCTGCAGTTAATTTACAGAGCAGCTAATAACAGGAATGTTTTTTAACCTTGCCCTCGAAACAATCTTGTTTCCTATTTCTGTGCAGAGAAATCCTTAAAGGTCAGCTTTTGTGGTGGGAGCTGTGCTGCTAACAGCTTAAACTGTGGCCGGGCAGTGCTGTAAATCAAAGGAGTTGCATGGCTAATCTCTGAAATTGATCTTTCTTCTCAATTGCCTTTTGTTTAGCAACTTGCTTTTGTCTGTTTTGGAAGCTCTCTTTGGATTAAGCAGTGTGACCTTTGGAGAAAATGCCAGGGTGAGAAAGCCTGCCTGGGGGCACGCGGTGAGGCTGGCGCTTCTGCAGCCAGGCACCCGGGATTAACGGAGTGGTAGGGCTGGAGTGCCAGATTCCTCTTCCTTTTCTTATGTTTTATTTGATTTTTTTTAAAATATCTCATCTTGATCTTCTACCGCAGCTGATCCAGCATGGTAAGTGGTGTAGGACAGAACCGACGGGGTTACTGCAGGAACTCGAGACGACCCGTCCCAGGGAATACCTTAGCGTGCTAAAATCCAGTTGTGTGTGGAAGGCTGTGTGTGTCTGAGCGTCTGTCTGTCTGCCTCTCCGTGCAGGGAGCGTTAGGGTTGGTTCAGCCGTGCCCCAAAATCCTGTGCTGCCCACGGAGCTGCTCCGTGTGTTTGACAGGAGCCAGAGCAAGGGCAGGTTCCTCATCGGGGTCCGCCGTGGTGCAGGGGCTCCTCTGGCACAGAGCTCATCCCCCAGCTTGGGAAGAGCCCCTGCAGGGAGCTGGGCTGGGAGCAAACTCCTCCGAGCTCTGCTTCCCCCCTGCATCCCACAGGAGGTCCCTTTGCACAGACCCACGAGCAGCCCCATGCCCCCCACCACGCGTGGGGCGCTCCCTGCCCAGCCCTCGGCAGGCAGCAGCGCTCTGCGAGAGGGCACAGCAGCACCTCTCCCACCTTGAGTCTCACCAAGGAACGCCTCCCGCCCATATAACTCCCTTCCCTGCTGACCAAAGAAGCGTTCCCAAAGCCTTTCTCATAGCCCCGGGTGAGATTGAGGCACTCGGCCACCTAACGCAGCCGGGGAGTGGAGCCCCGGTGCCGCTCGCGCCCGGTGCCGCGTCCCCGCGCTGAGCATGCTCGCAGCCTGCTTGAGCAACGTCAGCCTTCTGCCTGCTTGCTGCACCATTTGTCGTCCCTATTAACAGCCCCACTCGCTCCTACAGCACAGGAGGGAGGCCCTGGGGGAGTTCCCACATCCCCCGTGGTGCACGTGCACTGGGAGCGGAGGTGCCGGCAGCGGTGCCCCCATTTCCTCGGAGCAGAGCACGGCTGCTGTTCTCCTGGCAGTGGTCTTGTAGACACAAGCTCTCCCAGTAGAGACAAGTGCAGCAAAATCATCTGGGGAGGACGGGGAGGCTCTCAGCACCCAAATCTCTGCTGCACCTCCCCGCTAGCCGTGACAACGCGCCCGTAACGCAGCGCGGTGGAAGGCGCCTCGCTGCGGCGCTGTGCCACCGTCTTAGGTTTCGCTGCCCCGCGTGAGGGGCGTGTAAGAGGAGATCTCAAACCATGCAGCTCAACTGCTACCCAGTGTCTGGTGCCCCTCGTTCCCCTCCGTGCTCTTGCCTCCTGCAAGCAGCTCTCTGAAGACTTTCCACCGGGATTTCTCTGCCATGTAGCGTGTAGTCATCCTCCATCCCAACCCTTCTGCCCCTGGTGGTTTTGACTGTGTTTGAATACTGTATTTTTGACTTGTGCTTTCCATGACTAGTTTTCACGGTTCCAGTTTTTTTTTTACTAACTTTGACGGCGTCTCTCTATCTTCTCCCTGCTGCACCCCCCCTGCCCACCCCAGACCTCGCAGTGTTCAAGGAGCGGCTGAGAGTGTTAACAGTAGGAGGTATGCAAATACTGAGCCTTTAACCCTCGGGAGTGCAGGACTCTCTTTGAATAGGTTATTCTGGGCATGGAGCAGGAAAGCCGGTAACGCGGTCCCCTCCCGTGTCGCACCAGTCCTGACTTTTGTAACCCGCTCATTTTTGATTTGTCTGGCTAAAAGTCTCGAGCTGGGTGCTTGGTTAGCGATGCTTCACCCGTAGAGGTGCCCAAGCTAGAGCCTCGCTGCCCTTCTCCATACTCTGTGTTTGCATGCCTGGCTTGCTGGAGTACACGTTTTATTGTCATTATTCATTTCACGAGGCCTCAATCTCCCTGATGGGTTCAAGTCTGGTACAAAGCCAAGCTGCCTTTACGCCCTGTGATTTCCACGTGCTGTGCGTGTCACCTGCGCACAGCAGCGGGAAGAGGTGCGTGCAAACCCCTCTCCTGCCTCAGAAGGTCATTTATTCCATTTGGGGGACTAAAACCGACCCTTGTTTTTATTTGGTCATCTCAACAAGGCGCAGCCACGAGGCTTTTGATCCCCTCCTGCGTGGGAACTGCCCTGTTTTGGCCCGGTGAAAATTTGGCAACTCGTCCCTCACCCCTGCCTTGCTGCACCCATTCAGAAGGACCAGTCGTCCTCCTCCCCGTGCCTCAGTTTCCCCAGAGGCAAACATGAGCTTCAGCAGGCACAGAGGCACGTCCAAGGACTTGTGAGTGCCACTGCAAGCCCGGAGTGCCCTGCTGCTTTAACAGCAGCACGGTGGCTTTATCTGCAGCTCCAAAACCTGGTGCTGAGGTCCTGACCCAACCTGTGCCCTGTTCTTCCTCCTCTCCAGGAGCAGCCCAGCGCCCTGCCAGTCACCAGTGTGCTGTAAGCAGGCGCATAGCGAGCATGCTGGCACGTGTAATTGGGTTTTAGAGAAAATACCAGCACTCAGCTGCTGCTCCCAAGGCCAGGCTGCCTGGCCAGGGGCTGCTTTCAGAGCAGCGTGCGACCCGCCCGCCCTGCTTGGATGGAGCTGGCGAGGCTGCGGTGGCTGCTCCCGGAGCCGAGGGCTGGGCTGGAAAAGAAGCTTGAGAGAGCAGAGCAGTTCCCCTAAAAGAGCAGCAGGAGCTGGGTGAGCCTCCGTTGGGGTGCCGGCTGTGGTGGTGCCGAAACCACCCCGTGGCCACATTGGTGCCAAAGGCGAGCGGCGCTCAGCCCGCGCTCTGCATCCCTGCACCCCCCCGGCCGTGCCGGCTCGGCCAGCCCCGGCCACCCCAAATTGAAGCGAGCAGCACCCGTTGTGCCGGCCGGCACCGCTCCCGGGTGAGCTATTCAGGAGAGTCCGTGGCAGAGCCCTCGTGCTGACGCCGTTTTCTCTCTCTTGCTTCTCTTCCTTTTTCTCTCCTCGTTTGGGTCCGTCTGTTCTAACCGTTCCGTTCTCTGCTTCGACATTTTTAATTCTGAACGTCTGGTGAAATCCCCGTTTTTGCTCGATGACTCCTGTCACTTCCCCTGTTTCTTTTGTCTCCGCTCTCTTTATAATTCGTGGTGTATTTTGTGTTCTTGGGGCTACAAACTTCCTGATTCTGACCCTGGGTTTTAATTACCAATTTACATGCACATATATTGCTTTGTGTTTTGTTCCCTGCATTACCTTCCATAATAACCTTGTGCTCAATGTCTTTTGTTTAATTACTGCTTGGTTTTTATCCGTATAAACCTCCTTCATGCTTATTTTTGGTTTTGTGCTGCTTTTTGTCCCCTCCCCGCCTCTCCCGAACACACCTGGGTGCCGTGTGGCTGTGTCCAACACCCCCCCCGTCCCCCTCCTTTCCTTCTCTCTCTTGCTTTCGCTTGTCCCACCCATGAAAATCCTGCAGGCTTTTACGGGCTGGATGAATCTGACCTCGACAAGGTCTTCCACTTGCCCACAACCACTTTCATCGGAGGCAACGAGTCGGCTCTTCCGCTCCGGGAAATCATCCGCCGCCTGGAGGTAAGGAGCAGGGCAGGACCTGCTGCCGGCCCGCGTCGGGCTGGGCACGGCGACTGCTTTCCGAAAGTCGTTTTTTGAAAGTCTCACCCTGGGGAGAGGCTCCTCTGCCTTCTCCTCCTGCTGCTGGTCCTGGTTAGCACGTACCACGCCGCTCTGCAGAGCTGTGGAGCCCTCCCAGCCGTCCGCATCCTGCCTGTGGCTGTGCGTGCCAGCGCTATTCCCCTGGTGCCGCCTCGAGCGCTGCTGCAGCATCCCCGTCTGCAGGCTCTGCAGTCCTGCTCCTCTCCTGGCCGCCTGTTTTTAGCACACACGTTTCGAGCTTTTCAGGCTGGGCTCTGTGCTCGCCCTGCTCATAGCAGCAGCCCCACGGTAGCCCGGCCGTCTGTGGTCGCCCCCGGCTTCATCCTGCACTGGGGCAGCGCGCTTGGGCTGCTGCAGGCTGAGCAAGCCCCAGACAGCTTAATGCTGCCTGCACTTCGAAGCCTGGCTGGTGCAGCTGGATTTGTTTTTTTGCAGCAAACGGTGCTGGGGGCTCCAGCCACAGCCCCCGTGCCCTTTGGGGAGCTCTGAGCTGGGGCTGCAGCGTGCAGCTCCGGCAGCAGGCAGCGTTCCTCTGCCAGGCGTCGTGATGTGCTCTGCCTGGGCTGAGAGTGCAGGTGGCTCCCGGTCAGGCTGCAGTCTCTGCCAAGACAGGTTGACCTTGGAGAAGCAGAGCTGTGTAAACATCTTAGATAAGCTGCAAGGAGAGCGGGCTCCTTAATTTTGGGAGGCTGTTTTTTTCAGATTCTCGCCCTGCCGTAGCGAGTGGGGTCTAAAAAGGCTCCGAGTCCCGGGGTGAGGTGCTCTCCCTAACCTGCCCTTCCCCAAGGGAGTCCCCAGACTCTCACAGACAGGCAGAGAAGGACCCCGGGGTCTGGGGCTGGGTCCCTTGGGACAATCAAATGGGTCGGATTTGTACAGGAGCACCGACTGCCCCACTCGTGGGGTTGTTCCACGCTGCATCCCGTGGCAGAACCAGGGAGGGTGGGGAAGGCAGCCCCAGGCTGCAGGTGCTGGGTCTGGTCGCTGCCGCCTGCTTTGGGCAGTGCTGGTGGTGCAGGACAGCTCGTTGTCGTGCCGAGAGGCCAGAGGGGGGGATGACGGAGCACTGAGCTGCATGGGTCAATAAGATCCTGCACGTGCTGACTTGGAGCGAGGCGAGGACGTGTCGGGGCTCCCGTGGGTGTTTCAGTGTCCGTCCTCTCCTCACGGGGCAGATGGCGTACTGCCAGCACATCGGCGTGGAGTTCATGTTCATCAACGACCTGGAGCAGTGCCAGTGGATTCGGCAGAAGTTTGAGACCCCGGGGATCATGCAGTTCACCAACGAAGAGAAGCGCACGCTGCTGGCCCGGCTGGTCCGCTCCACCAGGTACCGCGCCTCGCGCCGTGACACCCCTAACCCGCACCACCCCAACCGAGGGGCTCGGATTCCCAGATTCCTCATCAGCCCGCCTGGTTTCACAAGCAGCACTCGTGCCGAGGACGCCTGGCCACCCGCCGAGGCACGCTGCGGGCGAGCTGTGCCTCCTGGCTGCCCTCCGGGAGCACGCCGAGCCGCGCCGCGCCGGCTGCAGCCTCCCTGGGCAGGGTCGGCACCTTTCCCTTTGTTCCCCGGCTGCACGGGGGTTGTCACGGGGGTTGTTTGCTCCCAGCCGCCAGGCAGCTGCCGTAACCTGACGGCCACCTCCTGAGTCACCTCTCCTTGACGTCATTTGTCGCGGTCCCACCGGGCCGGGTTAGCAAAGACGATCGGCGGGGTGCCGCAGGCGAGCTGGGCTGGCAGGGCTGGCTCAGGTGCTGCTGGCACGGAGCCCAAAAGCACGGATGATCCTGGCAGAAGAGGTCCAAAAATAAGATGCTGTGCAGCGGGCTTGAGCGCAGCACAAAGTCGGTGTTTGTGCAGGGTGGGGGAGCTCTGCAGAGGGTGCTGGGCTGCTGCGTGGTGCCTGCTGGAGCATCACCTCGTGCTGCGGCTCCCGTAAGGTCCCTGTCTCCTCTCTGGTCCTGCCATCAGTGGGAGGCCTGGGAGTGATCTCCCTCTCACCTTGCCTTCCAGGTTTGAGGAGTTCCTCCATCGGAAATGGTCCTCGGAGAAGCGTTTTGGTCTGGAGGGCTGTGAAGTGCTGATCCCAGCCTTAAAGACCATCATTGATAAGTCGAGTGAGAAGGGAGTGGATTATGTTATCATGGGAATGCCCCACAGGTAACTGTCCCTGTGCGCCGCAGCGCTTTGGGGATGGGGATGGGGATGGGGATGGGGATGGGGACAGGGATGGGGATGGGGACAGGGATGCTCCTGGGGTTCAGTGCTGCAGGGCCAGGCTGGCTCCAGGCTGAGCCATCATCAGCCAAGCGCTTGGCTCAAGGGCTCAGGCCTCATCAGCTCTCCACTGATCTGTGTCACTGGCTTCAGCTTATTTCTCATTCTTCTGGAGAGTGGTGAGAGGCGCGGTGCCTCGAGCAGCAGAGACCTTGCCTTATATCACAAGAAATGTGCTCAGCACAAGGTGTGAGGCCGTCCCGGGTGCTGCACTGCACAACCTGCCACGGCTGCTCCGGGGCTTTGGCAGGAGGGGCTCAGCGTGAGCAGAGCTCGTATCCAAGAGCAGGATTCGACCTCGCTGTTCTGGGGGTGCAGGAGGGGTGAAAATGCAGAGCCCCGTCCCCTGGCTGCCCCCTGCAGCTCGGTGTGACGGGGACAGCACGGGGCTGTGCTCGCGCCCTGCTCCTCGGCTGGCTGCTGGCTGCTGACGGCGGCGTTGCTTTTGCAGAGGGCGTCTGAATGTTCTCGCCAACGTGATCAGGAAGGAGCTGGAGCAGATCTTCTGTCAGTTCGACTCCAAGCTGGAGGCTGCTGACGAGGTGAGTCTCCTCCTCTGCGCCGTTTCCCTAGCAATTTGTAGTCTGTCCCCGTTCGGCCCCTGGGGGCCGTGGCAGCGCAGCGCGAGCTGGATCACGCGCGGCTGGCGGCTCGCTCGGTGCTGCAGAGATTTCTCCAGCGTGCCCCAGGGCACCGCACGCCCCTGCCACCGAATCCTCGGTGCGTGACCGTCGGTGCCTGTCCCGGCCTCCGTGGCAGAGTCTGCTCTGTCTCTAGGGGAGGCTGGGCTGGTGGCAGCCTCTGCAGGGCATAAAACGGCTTTTGGTAAATGAGGAGGTGCAAGGAAGGTGAGCAGCAGCAGCACGGTGCCTGCCCAGGTTGCTGCGGTCACCCCGACTGGCCCGGTCCCTGGGGGCTGCACCGGAGGCAGGGGTCGTCTCAGGGCCGTGCCACAGCCCCATGGGACCCATGTGGGCCCCGCGGCCTCTCCAGAGGCTCTGAGCTCCCTCCCTGGTGCTGTTGCTTGTGCCCCAAAGCCACGTTGAGCCGCGATGGTTTGGCATTTGGAAAGCTTCATCGTGCCCTGGCCTTCAGGTGGGCTTCCAGGGTGCCCCGCGTGCCTCAGGAGCTCCTCTTGGAGAGGAAGCGAGCGGCAGCCGCTCTCCCCAGCGCTCTTGCCCGGTGTCTTCCCCAAACCCACCTCGCTTGCTCCTTCCCTGGCACCTGGGGACTGCCCAAAACCGGGCTCGATGCCCGCCTGATGGTTGCGTGTGTCTTGGTGCCTGCATCAGGCTGCTGCTGTGGTGGGTGCCAGGCCAGCTCCTGAATCCTGCTGCCTTCTGCCAGTGCCTTCTGCCAGTTGCCAGCTGCGGGTGGGCAGCAGACGTGGTTTCTGGCAGCAAGGAGCCCTCTTTTTGCAGCCCCTGGGGTCAGTGCCACCCTGCCCCATCCACGAGCAGCCCCCGTTGCGTGGCAGTGACTCTCCTCTCCCTCCCCCAGGGCTCCGGTGACGTGAAGTACCACCTGGGGATGTACCACCGGAGGATCAACCGCGTCACCGACAGGAACATCACCCTTTCCCTCGTGGCAAACCCCTCTCACTTGGAGGCAGCTGACCCCGTCGTTCAAGGCAAGACTAAAGCGGAGCAGTTCTACTGCGGGGACACGGAAGGGAAGAAGGTAAATGGTGCCCACCCCGCTCCCTCGCCGTGATTTGGCACAAACTGGGTGGGTTTGGTGGGGACCAGGCGGATCTGCACGCAGAGCAAAGCCAGGCGAAGGAGCCCAGCTGATGATTGTTTGCCTGGAGGCCTCAGAAGCAGCAGCTTTAGGCTGGAGGATCTATTGAAATGTGACCGGGTGCTCCCAGACCTCGGGGTGGGCGAGCTGGGGCCGGGAGGGGACCCCCCTGGTGGGGACAGCGGTGTGACACGGGCCCAGATGTGAGGGCAGGCCAGCGGTGGGCTTTTGGGGGATTTATTTGGGAGCGCTTTCACTGCCTGATTCATCACAGACCTGCCTCTAACACTCCAGAAGAAGTGGAAGGGTGAGATCAAAAGTACTTCCCTTCCTCCCACGCTGTGAGGGCTGGAATATAAATAGACGAGCTCTGTCCTTGTCTGACAGGCAGCGTCCTCAGCCAGCCCCCGGGTAAAATATCAGAACACAGAACTGGAGCCGCAGCGAGCTCCCTGCCCAGCCCGGCCCAGCAGCGAGCGCAGGATCTCCTGCCGGGATGCCCTCTGTCCTGGGTGAAAGCGTGCATGAGAAGTGCATTTTCCTTGGCTCGTCCCAGAAAAAAGCCTTGTTTAGGGGTGTTTGTGCCTGGGAATGGGACTCGCCTCCCAGCCAGTGCCCTCCGGCCACCAGCACGTCACCAGCTGCCCCCTCAAGCTGCTGAGAGGGCGACCCCTGCGTGGGGCGTTGAGGTGGGACAGCCGATGGCCCCAGCCTCCCCCTGGCATTGCACCAGCCACAGCTGACTCCGCTCCGATCCTCTGAGAAGGCCTCGGACACGCTCAAGAGCTGCTCAGAGACCTTCCACAGAAGCCCGAGGCTTGGGGGATGAGCCCTGGGCCCCTTCCTGGCGGCCACCTCAGCCCCGTGTCCCCCCGCAGGTGATGTCCATCCTCCTGCACGGAGACGCGGCCTTCGCCGGGCAGGGAATCGTGTACGAGACCTTCCACCTGAGCGACCTGCCCTCCTACACCACGCACGGCACCGTGCACGTCGTGGTGAACAACCAGGTGAGGAGCACATCCCCTGCTGCACGGCCCTCGCCCGGGGTTTTAATCCTGGCTTTGCTGCCCGGCCAGGCTGGGCCGCGGTGCCAGGGCAGCAGGAGGTGCCTGGGGCCGTGCTCCCCGGTGCCAGCTGAGGACGGGGCCGGGGGAAGCCCCGGCTCAGCCGCAGGCACCGAGCTTGGCCTGGCACTGCCCGCGTCCACCTGGCACTGCCCGAGCCGATGAAACAAGCCTGGCCCGGGGCCCGGGGGCTTCCCTCGCGAGCAGCGACCTGCTGGAGGGAACGAGGCTTTCCAAATCCTCACCGCTCCGTCCCCTGGCCCCTCTGGCCCGCTGCAGATCGGCTTCACCACGGACCCCCGCATGGCCCGCTCCTCGCCGTACCCCACGGACGTGGCCCGCGTGGTGAACGCGCCCATCTTCCACGTCAACGCCGACGACCCGGAGGCCGTGGTGTACGTGTGTAACGTGGCCGCGGAGTGGCGGAGCACCTTCCATAAGGACGTGGTCGTGGATTTGGTAAGGAACAAGGGACGTGGCGCGGGGCTGTCCCGTAGAGCAGTCACTGCTGCGGAGTTCCTGGATGCCCACAAAACGCCTCTCGGGGTGCGGGTTCCGGACGCTGGGGTTTCTCCTGGGGGCTTTTGCAGCCTTTTTTAACCTGTTCACTGTGAGGGGAGGGAAAGAGAGGATGGAAAGCAAGGCGATGAGGGTGTAACAGCACTTGGAGAGGAAAAGCTGTCTGTGGCTGTGCGGGGCCCTCCTGCGTTCAGGAGGACAGAGCCGGGCCCTGCTGGGCTGGCTTGGACTCTTCCCAGCACACAGCCAGGTAACCGGCCGCCTCCTGAGCCACACGTCGCAGGCAGCTGCTTTCAAAGGCTCTTTTCCCTCCCGGCAGGTGTGTTACAGGCGCAACGGGCACAACGAGATGGATGAGCCCATGTTCACGCAGCCCCTGATGTACAAACAGATCCGCAAGCAGAAGCCAGTGCTGCAGAAATACGCGGAGCTGTTAATTTCACAGGGGGTGGTAAATCAGCCGGAGTACGAGGTACTGTCACCGGGGGCCCGCGAGGAGAACCGCAGGCGGCAGCTCCCCAGGGCTGGGCAGCGCCGCGGGCTGAAGGATGGGGGGCAGGAGGAGCTGGCAGCACGCAGCCCCTGCGTGAGGGAGCGGAAAGGTTTCTTGGCCTGGGGGGACACAGAGAGGGCCGGGGCATCCCAGTGCCACGCAGGGACCTGCTGCAGCGCTTGGCTAGCTCAGGAGGCAGGGAAAAGCCTGGTGTCTGAGCAGCCCCTAGACCTGCCCCAGCTGCTGCGCTGTCCTGTGCGAAACCCCTCGAAGCCCCTTTTTTTGGTTCAGACCCGGGGGTGCCAGACCTTCGGGGCCCGTTTCTGCTCGCGCTCGTCACCTAAAGGTGGCAGAGCTGTGCTACGCTTGGGCGAGTGCCCGCAGCAGCTGGGGCAGGAGCAGAGGCTTGTCCTTGGACTGTGCCAGCCCCGAGCAGCGCAGGAACATCTCGTTCACTGACTGCCCCTGGGTCGCTGCGGCACAGCCCGTGCGGTGCCGGGTGGCGGCAGCGGGACCTGCGGGAGCGCCGTGCCTCGTGCGCTCTGCAGCAGGCTCCCTGCATGGCTCCGCCTGGCCCCGGGGACTCTCAGCCCTATTTTGCAGCACCACGGGCTGCATGGGAGCTGTCGGTTCAGCAGAGACGTTCGCAGGGGCGTGGGGCTCTCCTGCAGCAATTCTGTGCTCCGAGGCTGAGCTGCAGGGCCTGGGGGTCCACCAGTTGCGGGGGATTTATTGTGCCCTGCTGCAGGGACCGGCTGTGCCCCCCAGGACCCTTGCAAGCTTGTGCTGAGGCCCCCAGGCTCAGCACCCTTGTTCGGAGCCTCCTCCCTAACGCTTTTTCGCCTTGTTCTGCCTCTCAGGAGGAAATTGCTAAGTATGATAAGATATGCGAGGAGGCCCATGCGAGATCCAAGGATGAGAAGATTTTGCACATCAAGCACTGGCTGGACTCACCCTGGCCTGGTCAGTCGCTAGCAACTTTTGGAGGTCCCTGGCAAGTAGCCTGGCTCCCCTAAAGCCAGCCGGGGCTCCTGGTGCTGTGACAACTGTCAGTAAACGTGAGCAAACCCCCTGCTTGCAGGTTTCTTCACTCTGGACGGCCAGCCCCGCAGCATGACCTGCCCCTCCACCGGCCTGAACGAGGAGGACTTGACGCACATCGGCCAAGTGGCCAGCTCCGTGCCGGTGGAGGATTTCACTATCCACGGAGGTAGGGGTGAGCTGCAGCTCTGCCGGGCTGTGCTCTTCCAGGGGAGGGGATGTGGGTGAGGGCTGGAACAACGCCTGGAAGGAGGGGCAGGGGGGACGTCACAGCACCCAGACACGCTTATTTGCGGCACTGCGAATCGGTTCACGAGGGAGCTGTGGTTAAGGGACCGAGGAGCAGCTCCTCCTCGGAGCTCATCCTTCCCTGCACTCCTGTTTCCTCGTCCCTCTGCCTCCCTCCCACACAGGCACAGCCTCTACCCGAGGCGTTTGCGGTTTCCCAGTCCTCAGGCGGGCTGTGGGACAGGCGCCTTGTCACCGAGCGCCCTCCTGCACCTTCTGTCCCCGCAGGTCTGAGCCGTATCCTGAAAACCCGCGGGGAGATGGTGAAGAACAGGACTGTGGACTGGGCCCTGGCCGAGTACATGGCATTCGGCTCCCTCCTCAAAGAGGGCATCCACATCCGCCTGAGCGGCCAGGACGTCGAGAGGGGGACGTTCAGGTAAAGCAGCGCGTTGGCTCCAGGCAGTCACAGCCTTCTGGAAGGGATCCAAAGTGACGCGGTCTTTGTCCTGTTTTTTTTGGTTTTGTGTTTTTTTTTTTTTTGGCCGTTTTGAGCCCTCGTTGGCAAAAGAAGTCCAGGAGAGTGCATCAAGCAGCTGGTGCCACGAGCCGGGAGGGGGAAATTGGCTGGGGCAGAGCCCCGATGAGGCAGCAGCTTGTGTTTGGCGGGGTGGTGGCGGAGACGTGCCGTCCTCTCTTCCAGCCATCGCCACCACGTCCTGCATGACCAGAACGTGGACAAGAGGACCTGCATCCCCATGAACCACCTGTGGCCCAACCAGGCTCCCTACACCGTCTGCAACAGCTCCCTGTCCGAGTACGGCGTCCTTGGTGAGCGGGGGGCTCTGCACCCACCCCCAGGGCCAGGCCGTGGGGGGGCTGCGGGAAGATGACCTTCTCCTCCTCCTCCTCCTCTTCCTCCCACAGGCTTCGAGCTGGGCTTTGCCATGGCCAGCCCCAACGCCCTGGTGCTTTGGGAGGCCCAGTTTGGGGACTTCCACAACACCGCCCAGTGCATTATCGACCAGTTCATCTGTCCCGGGCAGGCCAAGTGGGTGAGGCAGAACGGCATCGTCCTGCTGCTTCCCCACGGCATGGAGGGCATGGTGAGGACCTGGGCACCCCGAGGTGCTGGGCGCGAGGCCGTGCTTTATGGCACCCGCTGCAGCTGCTCGTGCCGTTTGCTTCACCTGCAGGGTCCCGAGCACTCGTCTGCCCGCCCGGAGCGATTCTTGCAGATGTGCAATGACGATCCCGACGTCTTCCCTGTGAGTGGCAGCCATGCCGAGCTCAGCCCGGCCCTCCTGCTTGTCCCTGCTGGGGCCCTCGCTGTGCCCTGGATCTTGTCCTAACACTCGGGGGAGGGAGCAGCCCCCGGGGGGGCTCCGGGAGGCGTTTTGGTTGGGGGTCCCTGCGCTGCAGCTGGCTGCGCTCGGCAGAGGGGCTGCACCCGGTGCCGAGGCTTGCAGCCACGCTGCCTCTGCGCCTGCTGCGTCCCCAAAAGTGCTGTGACACGGTGGGGAGGGAGTTCCTGGCTGCCCCAGGGTGCAAAGGTGCAGCCTGCCCAGGTGCTGCGGGTTCTGTGTGCTGTGGGGGGAGCGGGACGGGGCAGAAGGGGGGCGAGAGGAGAGGCAGGGGCTGCGTGCCACCGGCCTTCCCGCCAGCCGGAGCGCTGGGGCTAAGAGGCACTCGTGTTTCTGGAAACCCTCTGAACTGTGCTTGTCGAGGCAGAAACTGGACGACTTTGACGTGCGCCAGCTGTACGACTGCAACTGGATCGTCGTGAACTGCTCCACTCCAGCCAACTTCTTCCACGTCCTCCGGCGCCAGATCCTCCTGCCCTTCCGCAAGCCGGTCAGTACCAGCGGGCCTGCGCTTTCTGCTCCGCTTCACCCGGCTGCAAGCCAGGGCAGGGCAGCCCCGGGTCCGTGCCGAGCCTGAGGACGGGGCTCGGGGCAGCAAACGTGGGCAGAGCAGGGCTAGCAGCGAGGCAGAGCCCGGAGCACAACGCGGGAAGCGCTGGGAGCTGCTGGCGGGGCTGCTCCCAGGTTAAAATCCCCGCTGTCCTTGGGAGGACGGAGCAGCCCCTCTGCTCTCGTGCCCTGCGTGTCACCGCGTACCCACGGCCAGGCGAGCAGGCAGCCTGAGTCCGAGCCAGCGAGGAGCAAGGACCTCGTGGTGCTGGGGTTGCTCCGGTACAGGACGTGCTGCGAGCCGGTCCCCGCAGGCTGGGGTGGCCGCGAGCCCTTCCAACACTCGGTGGGCAGGGCAGAGACGTCAGGGCTGGGGGCACTGACAAATAATCCAGCGCAGCCTACACCTCCTGGCGCTGCGGCCGCGCGAGGGAGGCAGGTCCCTGGCAGCTCTGCAGCCTCTTCCCAGGGGAAATCCAGGCTGGGAAAGCAGGTGGGGGTGGCAGCGCCGAGCCTCCTGCAGCGCGGCAGCGAGCGAGGAGCAAATCTCTGCTGGCAGCTCCTGGTCAGAGGCAGGGGAAGGCGGGCAGGACGGGCAGGCTCTGCTGTTTGTTGGCAGGGGAGGCGGTTCTGGCGCGGCTGACCGCCTCGCTCTGCCTCTTCTCCTTCCCCTGCAGCTGATAATCTTCACTCCAAAGTCGCTGCTGCGCCACCCCGAAGCTCGCTCCAGCTTCGATGACATGCTGCCAGGTACGAGGAGCGTGGAGCTGTTTGTCTGCCCGCACGCCGCGCTGCGGGATGAAGGGTGAAGGGCAGGCGCAGGCTTGGTGTAAAGTCCTCCTGGCAGCAGCCTCCCCCCCGGCGGCTCCCGGCCAGTTTTTGCTTTTCTGGCTGAGGCCGAGCAGGGCTCACGCCAGCAGAGGCTGGGGTCCGCCGTGCCCGGAGGAAGCCCTGCTCCTTGCTCTGCAGGGCAGGGGCAGCGCTCACCCGAGTTGAGCTCAGGGTGTGCCGTGCTCTGAGCTAATTGGAGCCTCCCCTCATTAACGCTGTGTCTGGCGCCCTGGGGCGAGCTGCCGGCTCCGCCGGTTCCTCGCATGCGGCTGCAGCAGCTCATGAGGGTTTCCAGCACCTCCCGAGCCCGTCGGAGCAGCAGGGGGGGGCTCTCTGTGTGGCAAGGAAGACCCCCAGCTTGGCTTCCCGAGCTACCACCTCCATCCGGCTTAATCCCTGCCCTCACAGCCCTGGGGACGTGGTGAAATAGGGCTGGGGGTGGGATAGGGCCGGCTCTCCGCAGGCGTGAGCCGTGTTGGGTCCCCTGCCGCGGTCCTGCCGTGCGGTCTCACCCCCACGCCTCCACAGTCTCCCCGACCACGCTCCCCCCGGCACCCAGAGCCACTTTTCCCAGCCCTGGAGATAAGCAGCCCCTGGGCAGCTCCTCCCCACATTCCTGCCTCAATCTCCCTTCTCCTTTTTGGCCGAGCCACCTGGTTTCGGGGGCTTCCCGGAGCCTCCCGTCACCGGCTGCGCCCTGCCGGTGCCGGCGCAGTGCCCGTGCCGCTGAGGGTGGCGTTGTGTCCTCGCAGGCACCCATTTCCTCCGCGTCATCCCCGACAGCGGCCCCGCAGCCCAGAACCCCGCCAACGTCAAGCGGGTGCTGTTCTGCACCGGCAAGGTGTACTACGACCTGACGCGGGAGCGCAAGGCCCGGCAGATGGAGGCCGACGTGGCCATCACCAGGGTGGAGCAGGTGAGCCCCCCCCCGGCACCCGTGGCCACGCTCAAAGGCCTCGAGGCTGGGGCACGATGAGCAGGAGGAGGGCGGGAGGCTGAGGTTTGGCTGTGCCGGTGGTCCCGGCTGCGGCCCCCTCCTCATTTCTTCCTCTGTCCCTCCGCAGCTGTCCCCGTTCCCCTTCGACCTCCTGCAGAAGGAGGCGCAGAAGTACCCCAACGCCGAGCTGGTGTGGTGCCAGGAGGAGCACAAGAACCAGGGCTACTACGACTACGTCAAGCCCCGGCTGCGCACCACCATCAACCGGGCCAAGCCCGTGTGGTAAGGAGCGGGGCCGGGACCCCACCGCGGGGCCGTGCCGGGGCAGGGGGGGGGCTTTTCTGGTGCCCCTGACCCCGCTGCCGCCTCCCATGCAGGTACGCGGGGAGGGAGCCGGCCGCTGCCCCCGCCACGGGCAACAAGAAGACGCACCTGACGGAGCTGCAGCGCCTGCTGGACACGGCCTTCAACCTGGACGCCTTCAAGGACCTGGCCTGAGCCGCCCCCCCCCCCCCCCCCCAGCGTGGCCGCAGCAGCATGCCCCCGGCGCCGTCTGTCCGTCTGTCTGTCCGTCTGTCTGTCTGTCTCTCGCTCGCCTCCCGTCTCCGTCCTTAACTACAGACCTTGGAAACTAAAACGCCCGGCGCCTCCGCTCCTTGTCCGTCCGTTGTGCGCCGGGGGGGAAGAGGGGCTGCGACCCCCCCCCTCCATGGGTTTGGGGAGGATTTGGGGGCTCCGTCCTCGTGGAGCCACCCCGGGGCTGGGGGGCGGGTTCTGGCTGTGGGGTGCGCGATGCGACAGCGGCTTCCTCCCTCTCCCAGTTCCTCCCAGTTCCTCCCAGTGCAGGTTGCCCAGAGTGCTGGGGGAGGACGGGGCGACCCCCAGGGACCCCCCACGGGCCGGGGTTGCCCCCCCCCAAATAAACACCGAACTCCTGGCGCCGACCCCACTCGTGCCCATCACTGTCCCCGTGGGGCGCAGCGTCCCCCTCGCCCACCCGTGTGCCCCTGCCCCTCCCCAGCACCCCCTCACCCCAGTGCTGGGTCCGTGCCCCCCCCACGCGTGTCACAACCCCCCCACTCACATCCCACCCCCCCCACGCCCCCACGCCCCCCCTCCCCCCTCCCTCTGCCCCCATCTCGCTGCGCCCCCGCGCAGCTCCGCGCGCATCCCCACCCCTACCCCCACCCCCACGCCGAACACGCGTGGGTTCTGTGCCCCCCCCACCCCACCCCCCCCAGGTCCTCGCTCCCTCTCTCGGCACTCAGCTGCCCACGCCTGGCGGGGGGGGGACAACGGGGGGGGGGGGAGGGGCGGGGCGGGGCCGCGCACGGCGCAGAGCTCCCGGCCCCATTGTGCGCGGCGCGCGGCGGCGCGGGCACGGCGCGGGCTCGGCTCGGCCCGGCCCGGTTCGGCTCGGCCCCGCCCCGCCCCGCCGCGGCTCCGCGCCCCCCACCCCCCCACCCCCCCCCCACCTCCCCCAGCCCTCCCCCACCCCCCTCCCTTCTTTCCCCTCCCCCTCCCTCCCTCCCCCGCCGCCGCGCCATGGAGCCGGGGCCGCGCGCGGGCTGAAAATCCCGCGCAGCTTCCGCGCAGCCGCGCGCGCACGGCGCCGCCAGGGCCATCTTGGGCCGCTCGGCTCGGTGAGTGCGGGGGGGAACGGGGGGCACCGGGGGGGGCACCGGAGGGCACCGGGGGGGGCCCCGCGCGCAGCTTTGCGCCACCCGGGGCTCAGCTGAAAATCGCCCCCCCCCCCCCCCCCCCATATCCTCCCCCCGTGGGGCAGCGGTGGGGCCGTTGCCGTGGGAACTGCGCCGCGGGTGGGGGGGGGGAAAAACGCGGGGGGGGCCCCGGCGCGGCGCTGTCACGGCCCCCCGGGACTTGTCACGGCGCCGCCGTGGGCCCACCGCCGTGGGCAGCCCCCGTGGGGGGGGGCCCGGCCCACGCAGGGGCCGGGCACGGCGCTGTCACGGAGCGAGGACGCGTGGGGGGGGCGAATGTGGCCCCCCCCGTGTTCCCCCCCCCTTCTCCAGGCCCTGGCCGTGGGACCCCCCCCCCCCCCGTGCCATGTCCCCGCGCCCTGGGGTCTGCGGGGATGGCACCACCCCAAGGGGGACCCCAGGGAGCAGGCAGCACGCAGCGGGGGTGGGGGACGGGGGGCGCTGGGGGGTTGTCACCCCCCCCCAAATGTCACCGCGCCGCCCCCATCACTGCCACCTTTGCGTGGGGACAGGGGGGGGAAGCGAAAGCGCCGGGGTGACCTCGGCCGGGCTGGGCTGGAAATACCCCGGGCAGCGCCGGCGTTTCCCTGGCGAGGGTGGGGGGCGAGGCGGGGGGCACGTCCGCTGTCACCGTCAGCATCGTCACCATCGTCATCGTCGTCGTCGTCGTTGTCCCCCCCCCCCCCCCAAGCTCTGCCCTGGCTGCCACGGAAAGTCCCCGCGGTTTCCCCGACCCCTTGGTGCTGGGGGGGGGGGCAGCCACGTCCCGGCCCCCAGCACCCAGCGCGGGGGCTGCTCCCACGGGGATTTCAGGGGGACGCCCGTGGAGAGGGGACAGCGAGCGGGGAGGGGACCGGGGTGCCCCGTCCCCAGGAGTGTCCCCCCTGCTACCAGGACATCCCGGGGGGGGGGGTTTTTTGGGGACCCGGTGCCCCCCAGCAGCCCCACGGCTCAGCGGCAGGGGCAGGCGCGTGCCGGCGCGGTCCCCGTGCCAGGCTGGGCAGGACGCCAAGTCCCTGTGCCGGGAGGCCGGGGGGAGGCCGTGCCCGCCAGGGAGGCTCCGCGCCTCTCCCGGCACCGCCACCCGGCATCGGGGACCCCGAAGACCTTGGGGTAAGGGCTGTGATGGGGTGGGGGGGTGTTGTGCCCCGGGGTGTCCCCCCACCTCTTTTCCCGGTGCCGTCCCCGCGGCTCCCTTCCCTGCCCCTGACCCGCGGTTTCCTGTGCCTCCCGCAGCCCCGGTGCCGGTGCCGCCGTCCCGCAGCCGGCGCAGCGCCCGCCGCAGCCTCGGAGGAGCCAGCCCGCGCCCGCCCGCGGCCGATGAACCCCATGAACCCCATGAAACCGTCGCTGCCGCCCACGCCGCACGGGTGAGCGTGGGTCGGTGCCGGGCCATGACGCCCCCCCCCTCGTCCCCGGCCCCCGGTGCCACCCGGGCGCGTGGCCTCCTCCGTGTGTCCTTCCTTCATCTTAATTAAGTTGTTTTTCTTTCTAGTGATGGTTCATTTGCATACGAGGCTGTTCCTTGGCAACCAAGCACCAATCAGCCGGCGGGATCCCTCTCCATGGTAACCACCGTGTGGGGTGTCAGCAACACCTCCCAGAGCCAGGTACCGCCGGCACCCTGCCCCCAGCCCCGGGCGCCCCCGGGACCCCCGCGCCGCCGCCCCCGGGGGCCTGACGTGGTTCCCCACCCACCCCCTTGCCTCCTCCTCCGCACCCCCCAGGTTTTCGGCAGCCCCATGGGCCCCGGGGGGAGCAGCTCCAGCACCCCGCTGCTGCCCGGCATGGCCGGCACCGGCTCGGGCATGAGCTCGCCGCAGTTCCTGGCGCAGCAGCCCTTCGCCGAGGGCGCCCCCGGCAAGGGCTACGTGCAGCAGAGCGTCTACGGCCGCGGCTCCTACCCCGGGGGACCGGGCTTCGCCCCCAGGTAAGGTGGGCTCCGCGCCGCGGCACGCTGCCGCCGGCCGCCACGGCGCTCCTTCCCCGCTCCCTGTCCTCCGCAGCTACGCGGGCAGCCCCAGCGGCCCCGGCGGGATGGGGCTCCCCTCGCACGCCGGCCGGCCCCCCGCCGACTTCACCCAAGCAGCCGCCGCCGCCGCCGTGGCCGCCGCCGCCGCCACGGCCACCGCCACGGCCACGGCCACGGTGGCGGCGCTGCAGGAGAAGCAGAGCCAGGAGCTGAGCCAGTACGGGGCGGTAAGAGCCCGGCAGCGGCGGCGGGGGCGGGCGGCGGGGGCGGCGGGGCCGGGGTGACCGCTGTCTCCGTGCCGTAGATGGGAGCGGGGCAGCCCTTCAGCAGCCAGTTCCTGCCCCACGCGGCGCCACGCGGCCCCGCCGTGCCCGCCGGTATGAGCCCGGCCGGCATGGCGGGCGTCATGGGCCCCTCGGGCATGGCCCCCATGAGCATGAGCCCCGCGCGGGCGCCCGGCATGAGCGCCCTGTACGGCGGCCAGCGGATGCCGCAGCACGCGTACCCCGGCCCCCCCCAGAGCCAGCAGCTCCCACGCCAGGGCGTCAAGCGGGCGTACTCCAGTGAGGTGAGCGTGGGAACGGGGTGCCTGTGCCCACCCCAGTGCGGTGGGACCGTGCCCGGTGCTGACGCTGCGCCCGCAGGGATACCCGGCACAGCAGTACCTGCAGGGCGGGCAGTACCCCGCTGCCGGCACCCAGTACGCCCCCAGCGCCCCCCAGCCCTCCGCTCCGTCCCCGTCCTACCCCGGGCACAGGATGCAGCCGGGCATGGGCCAGTACCTCTCCGCCTCGGGCAGCGCCGGGCCCTACTACAAGGTACAGAAGGGGCCGGCGGGCACGGGGACGAGGGCTGGGGGGGGATGGGATGCGGGACGCGGGTGCCAGCCCCGGGGGACGTCCCTCTCCCCGCAGCCAGCCGAGCAGTTCAACGGGCAGGGCGCCAGCTTCGGTACCTACAGCCAGGCGGCCATCAACGGGGTGAGTCCTCGCGGCGTGGACGTGTCCCGGGACGGTGCCCGGTGCCGGCGGTGCCCGGTCCCCGCCGCTCACTGACGGTGCCGGTGCCCCCGCAGCCGGGCCGGTCGATGCCGGGGTACCCCAGCTCACCCCTGCCCGGGAACCCCACGCCGCCCATGACGCCGGGGAGCAGCATGGCGCCCTACATGTCCCCCGGCCAGGACGTCAAGTCGCCCTTCCTGCCCGACATGAAGCCCGGCATCGCCGCCCTGCACCCCTCGCCCTCGGGTATGGGCTGGGCCCACCGCCCGCTGCAGGGGGCATGGCCCCTTTAAGGGCTGGGAGCTGCAGGGAGGGGCCTAGGGAGTGGGCGGGGCTTCTGCATAAAGGGGGCGTGGCCAACGGGGGTTGTGGCGGCTGGGGGCGGGGCGTTGCTGGCGCTGCCCATTAATGGGGCAGGGGGAGGGGCTTCGTGGGAAAGGGGGTGGGGCCATGGGGAAGGGGGAGGGGCTTCGTGGGGGTGGTGGCCTGGGTGGGAGGGGCTTCCCCATGGGGGTGTGGTGCTGCAGTGGGAGGGGCTTCTGTGGTGGGCGGGGTTTCATCGGGTGGGAGGGGCTTCAGGCAGAGGGGTTCTTAAACTTGGGGGGGGGACCCCAACTGCTGCCCCACTGCACCCCCCTGACCCCCCACAACCACCCCACCGCATCCCCTGACCCCCCCCGGTGCCCTGTTACGTCCCCTGACCCCCCCCCCCATCGCACCCCCTCCGGTCCCACCACCACCCCATTGCCCGCCCCGCAGGGCCCCCCCCCCGGCGAGGAGCTGCGCCTCACCTTCCCGGTGCGCGACGGCGTGGTGCTGGAGCCCTTCCGCCTGCAGCACAACCTGGCCGTCAGCAACCACGTCTTCCAGCTGCGCGACTCCGTCTACAAGACGCTCATGATGAGGTCGGGGCGCGGGGCGGGGTGGGGTGGGGAGGGGGGGGGCGCGGCACACCCTGACACAGTGCCATGGGGGGCGGCACGGGGCCGCGAGGCGTAAGGGTGCAGCGCAGTGACGCATGGCACAGCGCGGTGCTCCATGGCACTGCGCAACATAGTGCTGCACGGTGCTATATGGCACTGCACGCTATAGTGCTGCGTGGTGCTCCATAGCACTGCATGCCATAGTACTGCTCTGCACTATGCAGCACTGCACACCATAGTGCCCTGTGGTGCTATATGGCACTGCACGCCATAGTACTGCTTGGCACTATGCAGCACTGCACGCTGTGATACTGCGTGGTGCTATATGGCACTGCACACCATAGTGCTGCTCAGTGCTATGTGGCGCTGCACACCATAGTGCTGCTTGGTACTATGCAGCACTGCATGCCATAGTGCTCCATGGTGCTATATGGCACTGCACACCATAGTGCTGCTCGGTGCTCCATAGCACTGCACACCATAGTGCTGCTCAGTACTATGCAGCACTGCACACCATAGTGCTCCGTGGTGCTATATGGCACTGCACACCATGGTGCTGCTCGGCACTATGCAGCACTGCACGCCGTGGTGCCGCGCGGTGCTCCGCAGTTCTGCGCGCCGTAGTGCCGCATGGCGCGGCGCAGCCCCGCGCCCACCCGTGCCCCGCGCCCACCCGTGCCGCCCCCCAGGCCCGACCTGGAGCTGCAGTTCAAGTGCTACCACCACGAGGACCGGCAGATGAACACCAACTGGCCGGCCTCCGTGCAGGTCAGCGTCAACGCCACGCCGCTCACCATCGAGCGCGGCGACAACAAGACGTCGCACAAGCCGCTCTACCTGAAGCACGTCTGCCAGCCCGGCCGCAACACCATCCAGATCACCGTCACCGCCTGCTGCTGCGTGAGTGGGGGCGGCCGGGGCGGGCGGGGGCGCGGGGCCGCCCCTCACGCCGCTCCCCCCGCTGTCGCCCCCCCCCGCAGTCGCACCTCTTCGTGCTGCAGCTGGTGCACCGGCCCTCGGTGCGCTCGGTGCTGCAGGGCCTCATCAAGAAGCGCCTGCTGCCCGCCGAGCACTGCATCACCAAAAGTGAGTGCCGGGGACGGTGGGGGGGGGCACCCCTCTCCTCACCACCTCCGCCACCAACCCCCCCCTCCCCGGCCTCAGTCAAGCGCAACTTCAGCAGCGGGACCATCCCGGGCACGCCGGGGCCCAACGGCGAGGACGGCGTGGAGCAGACGGCCATCAAGGTGTCCCTAAAGTGCCCCATCACCTTCCGGCGCATCCAGCTCCCCGCCAGGGGCCACGACTGCCGGCACATACAGGTGGGCACCACGGGGACCCCCGTGTCCCCCCCCCCCGTGTCCCCTCTCCCCGGAGCTGAGCCTTGTCTCTCCCCCGCAGTGCTTCGACCTGGAGTCCTACCTGCAGCTCAACTGCGAGCGGGGCACGTGGCGCTGCCCTGTCTGCAAGTGAGTGCGTCCCACGGGGTCCCTTGTCCCTCGTGTCCCCTCGGGGACGTGCCTCGGTGTCCCCAAAGAGCCGCTCCTTGGTGTCCCCATGCAGCCGTCCCTCGGTGTCCCCATGGGGTTTTGATCGTGGTGTCCCCGTGAGGTTGTGCCCCGTGCTCCTTGGTGAGCATCGTGTCCCCATGGAGCCCGCCCTCGGTGTCCCTCGGTGTCCCCACCAGGCCATCCCTCGATGCATCTCGGTGTCCCCTCGGGGCTGTGCCGTGGCGGTGCTGGGTGTCCTCGGTGTCCCTCGGTGTCCTCTCAGGGCCATCCCTCGGTGTCCCCATGGAGCTGTGCCTCAGTGTCCCTACGGGGACATCTCTCGGTGTCCCCACTCAGTGTCCCCGTGGCTTTGTCCCTCGCTGTCCCCACGGGGCCGCCCCTTGGGGTCCATCCCCGGGGCTCCATCCTCACCCCCCTTACTCTGCCCGCAGTAAGACGGCGCTGCTGGAGGGGCTGGAGGTGGACCAGTACATGCTGGGCATCCTGATCTACATCCAGAAGTACGTAACGCCCCGAGCACCCCCGGGGTGGGCCGCGTGCCCCCCGTCACCCCCCTATAACCCCCTCCCCACACCCCTGAGCCGCCGTCCCCGCTCAGCTCGGACTACGAGGAGATCACCATCGACCCGACGTGCAGCTGGAAGCCCGTCCCCGTGAAACCCGACGTGCACGTCAAGGAGGAGCCGGACGGGCCGGCCTTGAAGCGCTGCCGGACCATGAGCCCCACGCACATGGTGCTGCCCAGCATCATGGAGATGATCGCCGCCCTGGGGCCCGGCTCCTCGCCTTTCCCGGCCCTGCCGCCCCCCGCCGCGCCCGCCCCCGCCGAGTACAGCGCCCAGGGTGAGCGGGGGGCTCCCCGGCGTGTCCTCCCCCATCCCCATCCCCGTAATGTCCCCCCCCCTCCGACGCCGACCGCTCTGGCCCCCGTTTCCCTCGGGTAGGTTCTGGTTTCGCCGGGCCCGGCGGCTTCCCCGAGCCGTTCCCCCCGGCCGCCCCCGGCACGCCGACGCTGAGCGAGTTCGCGCCGGGGCCCCCCCCCGGCTCCTACCCGCCCGACCTCCCCGGCGGCCTCCTGCCCCCCGAGAAGCCGCCCGCGCCCCCTCTCTCCGGACAGGTCAGAGGGGCTGGGGGGGGGGGTGAGGATGAGGGTGGGGAGGAAGATGGGGAGGGGGAGGATGAGGATGGGGAGGGGGAGGATGATGAAGGTGGGGAGGGGGAGGATGGGGAGGACGAGGATGGGGAGGGGGAGGATGAAGGGGAGGAAGATGGGGAGGGGGAGGATGAGGATGATGAAGATGGGGAGGGTGAGGAGGATGAAGACAGTGAGGATGATGAGGGTGAGGATGAAGAGGGTGATGGGGAAGATGAGAAGGGGGGTGAGGATGATGGTGAGGGGGAGGAGGAGGGGGAGAATGAGGATAGTGATGAGGAGGAGGATGAAGGTGAGGATGATGAGGACTGAGGGTAAGGATGAGAAGGGTGATGAAGGTGAGGGTGAGGATGATGAGGAGGGGGAGGAAGGGGAGGGGGAGGTTGAGGATGGGGAGGGTGAGGATGAAGGTGAGGGAGAGAATGAGGATAGTGATGAGGAGGATGAAGGTGAGGATGATGAGGACAGCGAGGGTAAGGATGAGAAGGGTGATGAAGATGGTGAGGGTGATGATGGTGAGGATGAAGGTGAGGGCGAGGATGATGAAGACGGTGAGGGTGAGGGGGGGGATGAAGACGGTGATGGGAAGGATGATGCTGAGGAGGGTGAGGATGAGGAGGGTGAGGATGATGAAGATGGCGCTGGGGAGGATGACGCTGGTGATGGTGCCGGTGCTGATGATGATGATGGTGACGAAGGCTCTCCCCCCAGCTGCCTCCCGCGGGCCGGATGGAGCCGTCCCACGCGGCGGCCCTGGGCAGCACCGCGCAGCCCCTGCCCCACCGCCCCGCGCCCCCCACCCGGCCCCCCCCGGGCCCTTCTGCCCCCCCGGGGGGGCACGGCCCCGACCTGGCCTTCGGCCCCGCGCCGCCCATGGCGGGCAGCAGCGAGGGGCCCGAGCCAGCGCTGGACGTGAGTTACGGGGTGTGTGCGTGTGTTAAAGGGGGGGGTGTTTTGGGGTTATTTTATTTAGGGGGGGGGGCTGACGGTGTCGGCCGTGCCCCCCCCCAGCTGCTCCCCGAGCTGACGAACCCCGACGAGCTGCTGTCCTACCTGGGCCCCCCCGACCTGCCCAGCAGCAGCAACGACGACCTGCTGGCCCTCTTCGAGAACAACTGAGGGGCCGGGACCCCCCCCCACGAGACCCCCAGACCCCCCCCCCCCCCCCCAAATTCTAACCCCCCTGTTGGGGTATGGGGGGGGGGGGGCTGCGGACGGACGGACGGACGGGCACCCCAAGCACAAGGCTGTACATATGTACAAACACTACCCCCCCCCCCCCCCCAAAAAAAATCCCCCCCCCGTGCCCCCCCCCCCCCGCTCTATTAAAGCCTTTCTGGCCCCCCGGGCCTCGCCTGTCCCTGCTGCAACACGGGGGGGGGGGGCACGGGGAGGGGGGGTGGTTTTTGGGGAGGGGGGATTTGGGGGGGGTCTTTTTGCAGGGGGGGCTGGAGGGGGGCTTTTGGGAGGGGTCTTTTTGCAGGGGGGGCTCTTTGGGGGGCTCTTTTGGGGGGTCTTTTAGGAGGGGGCTCTTTTGGGGGGGGCTATTTGGGGGGGATCTTTTTTTGGGGGGGGGCTCTTTTGGGGGTCTTTTAGAAGAGGGGACGTCTCTGGGGGGGGTGTTTTGGGGGTCTTTTTTTGGGGGGGGCTCTTTTGGGGGGGGTCTTTTAGGAGGGGGCTCTTGGGGGGGGTGTCTCTGGGGGGGGTGTTTTGGGGGGGTCTTTTTTTTTTAGGGGGTGTCTTTTTTTTTTTTATTTATTTATTACTTTTTATTTTTTTTGGGGTGGGGGCCAGGGGTTGGGGCTGTTTTTTGGGGGGGAGGAATTTGGGGGGGCCTCGGACGCGTCCCCCCCCCAGGGCCGGGGCCCCCCCCCCCAGCCCCATCCGCAGCCCCCGCCCCATCCCCCACCCGCCCCGCGCATGCGCGCCCCGCCCTGCTCCCCCCTCCCCCCCGGCCCCGCGCGCGCGCGCTTGGCCCCGCCCCCTCCCCACCCCACCACCCCCTCCCCGGCTTTTCCCCCCCCCTCCTCCTCCCTCCGCTCCCCTCCTCTCCTTCCCCGCCTTTTCTCAGCCGCCGCCTCCCATTGGCCGCCCCGCACGCCGCTCCGTGACGCGGCGGGCGGCGGTTGGGCGGCGCTGCCCGGGGGGCGGGCCCAGCCGCGGGGTATATAAAGGCGGCGGGCGGCCGCTCTCTTTCCGCTGCGCCGCGCTCGCCGCCGAGGACGCCGCCGCCGCCGCCTCCCCCCCGCCGCCTCCCGCCGCCGCCATGGCCAACCCCGTCGTCTTCTTCGACATCGCCGCCAACGGCGAGCCCCTGGGCCGCGTCACCTTCGAGGTGACCGCGCCGCTGAGGGGACACCCGTGAGGGAACGGGAGGAGGAGGAGGAGGAGGGGGGGGGGGCTCCACGTGGAGCCCCCCCCCCCCACGGGAGAGGGAATTTGGGGAGGGGGCGGTGAGGAGGAAAAGGGGAGGGGAGGGTGTGGGGGGGGAGGCTCCGGTGCGCGCCCCCGTGCGGCGAACAAAGGCGCGGGGCCGCGCACGGGGCCGGCGGCGCTGCCCTGAGGCGAAGCGGGCGGGGGCGGCCCCCAGCGGCCGCTGCTCGGCACCGCGAAGGGGTGGGGGGGGGTGGGGGCACCGGGACCACCCCCCCCCCCCCCAGCCCCGGGATCCCCCCCCCCTCAACGCCCCCGCCCCGCTCCCCCCCCCCCCCCTCACACCGCGGCCGCCGCCATTTTGTGACGGGGCCGTGCCCCCCCCCCAGATCCCATCCACGGGGGTCCCGGGGCTGCCCCCCTACCCCCCCCCACCCCAAATAACCCCTCAGGGTCTCGGTGTTGCCCCCCCCCACCCCCCTTTCTCACAGCCTCGCTCCTCTCCCCGCAGCTCTTCGCGGACAAGGTGCCCAAGACAGCAGGTGGGTAATGGGGGGGGGGGCCCTCAATGCGCCCCCACCTCACCACGGGGCCGGGCTCACGGCGTTTTCCTTCTCACCCCCCCCCACAGAAAATTTCCGTGCCTTGAGCACCGGCGAGAAGGGATTCGGCTACAAGGGGTCCTGCTTCCACCGGATCATCCCCGGCTTCATGTGCCAGGTGAGGGTTTGTTTTTTTTTTTTGAGGGGTGGGGGGTGCAGGTTGGGATTTTGGGGGTGGTTTGGGGTTTTTTGGGGTTTTTTTTTTTTTTTGGCTGCGCCCCCAGCCCTGAGCTATGCTGCCGCTCGTGGTGGCAGGGCGGCGACTTCACGCGCCACAACGGCACCGGCGGCAAATCCATCTACGGGGAGAAATTCGCCGACGAGAACTTCATCCTGAAGCACACGGGGCCCGGCATCCTCTCCATGGCCAACGCCGGCCCCAACACCAACGGCTCCCAGTTCTTCATCTGCACGGCCAAGACCGAGTGGTGAGCGGGGACTGGGGGGGAGTGGGAGCGGGCAGGACCCCCCGTGGGGGGTTTTTCTGTCCGTGCTGCGGTGCTGTTGGTTAGGGGGGGGGACACACACACGGTGCTGGTGCCCCCCCCTCGCAGGTTGGACGGCAAGCACGTGGTGTTCGGCCGCGTGAAGGAGGGGATGAACGTGGTGGAGGCCATGGAGCGCTGCGGCTCCAAGGACGGCAAGACGAGCAAGCAGATCACCATCTCCGACTGCGGCCAGCTCTCCTAAAACCCCTCCCGTCTTCACCAGCCACCATTCCGCCTGCGGCCCCGGGGGGCAGCACGCCCGGCGCAGCCCCCCCCCCACCCCCTTGACCCCCCCAAACCCCCCAATTCCCCCCCCTCCATGCCTTCCCGCTGCGTTTTCGACTCCCCTGGGGTCTCGCCGCATGTGCCCAGCCCCGTTGGGCTGCGGAGTTCCGTTGAGTCTCAATAAAACGAGTTAAATCACCGAATCGCTGCCCCCGCGCTGCTTTTTTTTTTCCCTGGGGGGGGGTGGGCAGCACCCTGAGCACCCCCCAAAATGGTAAAATGAGGTGTGTGGGGGGAGAAATGGGCAGAGCTGGGCCTGGAGGGGGGAAACTGAGGCAGGAGCAAGGGGTGGGGGGGTGGGGGGGGGCTCAGCACCCCCAAAATGCAGCGTTTGGGGTGCCCCCCCCCACCTTTTTTTTTTGTGGGGGGGGGCATTGCCTCTGCCCCCCTGTTCCCAGCCAGCTGGGTGTGGATTTGGGGGGCTGAGATTTGGGGGGGCAGAGCTGAGAGCACCGGGGGGGCAGCTTTGGGGTATCCCAGTTGGGTGTTTGTGGGGTCCCAGTGCTCCCAGTAAGGGGTAATCCCCGTCTGAGGAGGGTCCCCAGGACGGTTTGGGGTCCCAAATTTGGGATATTTCCAGTTTGGGGGGGCGGTGGTCTCCCTGCGGGGGCTCCTGGACTGGGGGAGTCCCAGTGCCACCAGTTGGGGTGGGTGGTGGGGACTGGGAGGGTCCCTGCTCCCAGTGTGGGGAGCCCCAGTGCTCCCAGTTTGGGAGATAACCCCGGAAAATGTCCCGGTGCCCCCAGTCTGGGGAATGCCCCCCCCTGCAGCACCCCAGTGCTCCCAGTATGGGTGGTGCCCACATGGGGAGCACCCCAGTGCTCCCAGTTCGAAGGATGACCACTGCAGGAGCAACCCCAGTGCTCCCAGTTTGGGGGGCAGCCACTCCGGGGTCATCCCAGTGCCACCCCAGTGCTCCCAGTTTGGGGAATATCCCCCTGCCCCTCCCCAGCACCCCGAATTTTTGGGGACCCCCCAGGAGGACCCCAATGCTCCCAGTTCCTCCCCCCTGTCCCCCAGAGGATCCCAGTGCTCCCAGTGCCCTCCCCCCTCCAGTATCTCTGCTCCCAGTTTGCCCACTTCTCCCCCCTGGAGGATCCCAGTGCTCCCAGTTTGGGGAATATCCCCCTGCCCAGTGCCCCAAGTTTTGGGGATCCCCCATGAGGCTCCCAGTGCTCCCAGTGCCCCCGCCCACCAGGAGGACCCCAGCACTCCCGGTTTGCCCCCATCCTAGGAGTATCCCAGTGCTCCCAGTTTGTTCTTCCCCCCCTCCCCCATAACATCCCAGTTCTCCCAGTTTACCCTCCTGGAGGATCCCAGCGCTCCCAGTGCCCCCCTCAAAGGATCCCAGAGGATCCCAGTGCTCCCAGTTCCCCCCACAGAATATCCCAGTGCTCCCAGTTCCCCCCCCAGGAGGATTCCAGCGCTCCCAGTTCCCCCCCCCAGAGGATCCCAGTGCTCCCAGTTTACCCCCTCAGGAAGATCCCAGCACTCCCAGTTCCCCCCCAGAGGATCCCAGTGCTCCCAGTTTCCCCCCGAAGGATCCCAGCGCTCCCAGTTTGCCCCCAGGAGGATCCCAGTGCTCCCAGTTTACCCCCCCGAAGGATCCCAGTGCTCCCAGCACTCCCAGTTTGCCCCCAGGAGGATCCCAGTTCTCCCAGTTTACCCCCCCGGAGGATCTCAGTGCTCCCAGTTCCCCCCTCAGGAAGATCCCAGCACTCCCAGTTCTCCCCCCAGAGGATCCCAGTGCTCCCAGTTCCCCCCCAGAGGATCCCAGTGCTCCCAGTCCCCCTCCCAGGAGGATCCCAGCGCTCCCAGTTTGCCCCCCCAGAGGATCCCAGTTCTCCCAGTTTACCCCCCTGGAGCATCCCAGCGCTCCCAGTTCCCCCCTCAGGAAGATCCCAGCACTCCCAGTTCTCCCCCCAGAGGATCCCAGTGCTCCCAGTTTGCCCTCAGGAGGATCCCAGCGCTCCCAGTTTGCCCTCAGGAGGATCCCAGCGCTCCCAGTTCCCCCCCCAGAGGATCCCAGTTCTCCCAGTTTGCCCCCAGAAGGATCCAGTGTTCCCAGTTCCCCCCCAGAGGATCACAGTTTACCCCCCCGGAGCATCTCAGCACTCCCAGTTCCCCCCCCCGGAGGCTCCCAGCGCTCCCAGTTCCCCCCCCCAGAGGATCCCAGTGCTCCCAGTTTGCCCCCCCAGAAGATCCCAGTGCTCCCAGTTTGCCCTCAGGAGGATCCCAGTGCTCCCAGTTTACCCCCCCGGAGGATCCCAGTGCTCCCAGTTCCCCCCTCGGGAAGATCCCAGCACTCCCAGTTCCCCCCCCCAGAGGATCCCAGTGCTCCCAGTTTGCCCTCAGGAGGATCCCAGCGCTCCCAGTTTGCCCTCAGGAGGATCCCAGTGCTCCCAGTTCCCCCCCCAGCAGCACCCCAGTGCTCCCAGTTCCCCCCCCGGAGGCTCCCAGCACTCCCAGTCCCCCCCCCGGAGGCTCCCAGCACTCCCAGTTCCCCCCCAGAGGATCCCAGTGCTCCCAGTCCCCCCCCAGCAGCACCCCAGCGCTCCCAGTTCCCCCCCCAGAGGATCCCAGCGCTCCCAGTCCCCCCCCGAGCTGCGCCCCCCTCCCCTCCCCACTCGGGCGGGGTCCCCCGCTGGGTCCCGCTGTCCCCCGGAACGCCGCAGCGCGGGGCTGTGTTTCCGGGGGGGGCGGGTTCCCCCCATGGGGGTGCGGGGGGGACGCATTGCGCTGCGGACCGGAAGCGCGGCGCGAGCGGCCCGGAAGCGGAGGCGGAGGCGGGAGGCGGTTGCCGTGGCAGCGGGGTCGGGGCCGCCATGGAGGCGCTGACGGAGCTGTACGACCAGGCGCTGCTCGGCATCCTGCAGCACGTCGGCGGCGTCGACGAGTTCCTGCGCGTCCTCTTCGGCTTCCTCTACCGAAAAACCGACTTCTACCGCCTCCTGCTGAGGCCCGGTGACCGCCTCGGCTTCCCGCCCGGTGCCGCCCAGGCCATGGCCCTGCAGGTAACGGCGGCGGCTGGGCCCCGGGGTGGGGGGGAGGGGAGGGGATGGGGCCTCCCGGGGGGGTCCTGAGCACCTCAGGAGGGTCCCGAGTCCCCCGTGAGGATCTTGAGCCCCTCGGGAGGGTTCTGAGCACCTCGGGAGGGTTCTGAGCACCTCGGGAGGGTCCTGAGCTCCCTATGAGGGTCCTGAGCACCTCGGGAGGGTCCTGAGCTCCCTATGAGGGTCCTGAGCAACCTCAGGAGGGTCCCGAGTCCCCCATGAGGATCTTGAGCCCCTCGGGAGGGTCCTGAGCCCCTCAGGAGGGTCCTGAGCCCCCCGGGAGGGTTCTGAGCACCTCGGGAGGGTCCTGAGCTCCCTATGAGGGTCCTGAGCAACCTCGGGAGGGTCCTAAGGAACTTCAGGAGGGTCCTGAGCCGCCCAGGAGGGTCCTGAGCAACCTCATGAGGGTCCTGAGCAACCTCAGGAGGGTCCCGAGCACCTCAGGAGGGTCCTGAGCAACCTCGGGAGGGTCCTGAGCAACCTCATGAGGGTCCCGAGCACCTCAGGAGGGTCCTGAGCTCCCCGGGAGGGTCCTGAGCAACCTCGGGAGGGTCCTGAGCAACCTCATGAGGGTCCTGAGCTCCCTATGAGGGTCCTGAGCAACCTCAGGAGGGTCCCGAGCACCTCATGAGGGTCCTGAGCCCCCCAGGCGGGCCCCGCGAGCACCGTGCGGCCGCAGGAGGGCCCCGGCCGTGCCCCCAGGGCTGAGCAGAGCCGTGGTGTGGCAGGGAAGGGGCAGAAACCCCCTGGGGAAGGGGCCCGGTGCCCGCCCTGCCCCGTCCCCGTCCCTGCTACTGGGCACAGGGGGCAGCCAGCCAGGACCAGGGGGCTCGGAGCCCCCAGTTTGGGACAGGAGCCCCAGTGCGGGTGGGCACGGGGGTGAGCGCGGTGGGGGGGGTGCATGGAAAGGGGTTCGGGGGGTCCTGCACCGCCCCAGCCCCGACACCCAGCCCTGTCGGTGCCCTCCCGGTGACTCGCAGGGACCGGCAGCTCCTCCTGCCCCCCGGGCAGGGCGGGGACAGCTTCTCGCTGACCGGCTGCGTTTTTTCCACCTGAGCCACCGCGTTCTGGTCCCCAACACCGCCACCATCCCCGCCTGTGGCTGCTGCTCCTCCACCCGCCCCGCTGGGAGCTCGGGGTGGGCTGGGGTCCCCAAAACCGCAGCCCCTCGTGGGTGCGGTGGCTCTCGAGGCCGTCAGCGGCTGGGTTTGTTGGGGAGTTGGGCACCTGAGGCTGTGCAGGCGGAGGGAGGGGTGGCAGGCAGGGCCCCGAGCACGCGCCCTGTCCCCTCTCCTTCCTCCCAGCCCCCAAAGCAGATCCTGACAGCCGGCCCCCGTTTCCCCTCTCCCAGGCGTTCAAAGTCTTCGAGCGCATGGCCCGGCAGGACGACGAGAAGAGGCAGCGAGAGCTGGAGGCGAAACTGCGGAAAAAAGAGGAGGAGGAGGAGGCCGCCGAGAGGGTGAGGGTGGCCCCGGCCGCGCAGGAGGTCGAGGTAGAGACCACGGTGGAGCCCGACCCCGCGGGGGAGGCGGCGGGGCCGCAGGATTCGGCCGCCCCGGCAGAGCCCAGCCCAGCGCCGGCGGAGCCCCCGGGGGCCGCTGCCCCCGCGCAGCCCCAGCCCGCAGAGCTGCCCACGTAAGGGTCCCCGTTACGCTGCCCCTTTTTTTTTTTGGGGGGGGGAGGCACCCTTCTGGGGGTGAGGGTTCTCCTTGAGGGTCGTGGGGGGGAGGATGTGCGGTTCCCCGCGGGGCTGTGACGCAGGAGCACCGGCTGAATGGCACCCCCGTGTCCCCAGGAGGTGGCAGGGCCAGGAGGGAAGGGTGCTGAGCCCAACGGGAGGGAGGAGAGGGGCTCGTGCTCGGCTCGGCCGGGTGACACGGGACAAAAACAGGAAAGGGAGAGGGCGATGGAGGGGCTCGAGCCCCCTGCGAGCGTTCCCTTGGGGCTTTACCTCGAGCCTCTGGGCGTCAGGGCTGCGGGACGGGGCTGCTGGTGATCCTGGGGGTGCTGAGCTGCCCCCCACCCTCCTTGCACCAGCTCCCTGTGTCCCCCAGCTCCCTGTCCTCGCCGTGTCCCCGCTGCCGCCCCCAGCACGCCGCTTTGGGGCCCCCCGTCGGGATATCTGCGCCCCCCCCGGTGCCTCCACGGCTCGCGGGGGGCTGGGGGAAGGCGGCGGGGCCCGAAGTGGGGCCGAGCGGCCCCGCGCCGCGCCTGTAGTTGGTTCCTGCTCCTCTGGGGGGCACTGGAGCCCCCCGAAAAGCGCCCGGCAGGCTGTTAATAATTCACCCGCTCTGGAAATGGGGGGGGGCACGGATAACGCGCGGCCCAGGATAACGCAGGGAGATGCAGCAGGAATATTTGCCCCCTCCCTCCCCTCCCCGCTGGCCCCCCCGGGGTTTGCACAAAGCCCGGCGCTCGGCCCCACATCTGCCAGCGCCCCTCAGAGCCCCCCCCCCGAGCACCTCGGGATCGCGGCTCCTGCAGGGGGAGAGCAGAACCCGGCCTGCTCTGCACCACAAAAACACCTCCCGCAGGCTCGGGGGGGGGGGTTTGGGGGCCACCCCGCTGCTCGTGGCCCCCACAGCGGGGTGGTTTTGGGGGCTGGGGGTGCTGCTGCGAGCTGTCGGTGCGCCTCGGGCAGCAGCTCCCTGAGCAGAGCAGGCGCCCGGCGTTTGTTTTCTCTTGGTGGATTCCTTTTTTCTCCCTGAGTTTCAGCCCTCGCTGCTGCTCCCCTGGTCGGAGCAGTTCCCCCTTCCCTTCCTCACGCTGCCCGGGGGCTTTCAGTGGTGCTGGGGTCGTCCTTGAGCCCTTTGTGCCTCCCTCAGCAGCCCCGTCCTTCTCCCAGCCTTTGCTCGCTGCTGCCCGTTGGGGTTCTCTGCTTCCCACCCCATTTTTTCCGAGCCCGGTGGCTCAGCAGGGCCGGGAAATCGCCTTTCAGCCACACACACCGAGCGGCACCGGGCAAACCCTGCCCGAGCTGAGCCCTGCAGCACCTCACAGCGCCCACAGCCTCACGATTTCAAGGATTTCAAGGAAGGATTTCAACCCCTGAGCCCTCTCCTGCAGCAGCAGCAGCCCAGCTCGAGCAGAGCACCCCTGGGAGGGGCTGAAACGCTTCAGCCGCAGCCCCCCAGCTCCCCTCAGCCCTCGGCCGCAGCGAGCCCCCTTGTGCCCTGAGCCCAATTTGCCTCAATTTGCCTTAACGAGGAGCTCGAGTCCTCGGGCCGGGCTGCTGAGCTCAGCAGCCGGGTGTCAGCTCCCCTGGCACGCACTCCATCGCTCAGGGCTTTGGTTGCCCTACCAAGGTAGCGAGCTCCAAAATTAGGTCCCTGCACCAAAAATAACTAAATTAAAACCTATAAATTTTTATTTTTTTTTCCTCTTAACAAGCAGAAAATCCCAGGGCTGGAGGCCGGGGGACAGCGTGTGCCTGATTCTTAGTCAAAAAGGAGAGAAAAAGGAAAAAAAAAAAAAAAAAAAGCCGCCTGCTTGTTTTAACGCAGCGCCGCTCACCCGGGGAAGGAAGGCGGCGTGGAAAACTACCGGGAGCCTGCGGGGCCTCGGGGTGGACGGGGCTGTGGGGTCGTGGGGTTTGGGGGGGTCCCTGCCCCTCGCTGCCCAGGGTTTTGGGTGGTTTCTGCCCCAGCTGAGCCCGGTTTGGCCGCGCGCCGGCCCCTTGGGGAGCTGTGGAGCCCTGGGGTGTGTGAGCAGCGTGCAGACAGCAGCGAGCCCGGGGGACTTTGCCCGGCGGGGCCGTGTCCCGCTGTCCTTGACCTACATTTCCCAGTGAGATCCAGCCCTCTGGTGACGGCTCCGGAGCTCCCCCGCGAGCTGGCGGTGCCGTGGAGGCGCCCGGTGGCAGCCACTTGGCTCCCTGAGCGGCTCCGGGGTCACCCAGATCAGCAGCGAGGGCTGAAAGCTTCCCCTGAAGGGCGCGAGCTCGGAGAATGGCAAAGCTCCGGTGCTGAAGTCACCCCCCGGGGATAAAAGGTGCCCTCCAAAAGGAGCTTGGGGGGGTCTCTCCCCCAAACTGCCCCCCTCCACCTCAATAGGACACAGCCAGAAAAAGCCCCGGGGCCGCAGCCGCCTGGATCCGGGCGCTTGTTTACTGCGGGTGTGAGCCGTGCCGTGAGGGGGGGGTGGCGAGGGGGGGTTGGTATTCAGCTCGCTGAGCGCTCTGCCGGAGACCTAATTAGGTGAGGTGCGCGGCGTGCGGGGAGCCGGGAGCCTTCCTGCAGCACCGGGGGGGCCTCCAGCCCCGCGGCGTGGGGACACGAGCCCGCAGCGAGCCCTTCGCCGGCAAAACCGCGAGCGGCTGAACGGGAGGTGTTAAATCCCCAGGAGGGGGGGAGGCAGCTCTGGGCTCGCTGGCACAGGCAGCGGCAGGAGCACGGAGCACAGGGCTGGTATTTTCCACGCACGTGATCCCTGCCCCAAGGGGCTGCACCCGGCGCCCCGCTCCTCGTCCTGAACTCGCCGCCCTCCGCGGCCCGGCTGTGGCACGCGGGGTCGTTACGCCCCGAGCCCGGTGCCTGGTGCCGCGGGAAATGCCCCCTCGGGTCGGGCAGGCGGGCGCCGTGTGCCTGGGTTTCTCTTTTCCTCGCTTGCTCGGAACTTCATTACTGCTTAATGAGATCTTTCCTTTCTTGGCAACCTCTCGGGCCCGAGCAGGGCTCCGTGCGCCGCACGGGGCTGCTGACGGAGGGTTGGGCACGGGGCCGGGCTGCTCGGTCCCTGCCCCTTGCTGCAGGGCGGCCTCGTAGGGCGCTGCCCTCTGCTTCCCCTGCTCTGCCAGGGGGCAGGGGGCAGGGGCAGGAGAGGCTGCGTGTGGTCGGGATGTGCTTGGAGACCCGGGGAGGGGTGCTGGGGGGGCAGGGGTGCTGCTGACGCCTCCTTCGGCCTCCATTTCGGTTACTGGGCCTCTGCAGCACCCCCACACCGCCCTCCCGGATGGATGCTGCGAGTGAAAAATGGGATTTGAAGGAGAAAAGTGAGTCCCCCGGGATGGAGCCCCTGCCGAGTCCCTCCCGTGGCACGGCTCGGCCTCGGCACCTCCTCAGGAACGGCCACGCTGCCGGATCGAGCGCCCAGCGCCCGCGTCCTGGCCTGGAAACTCCTGGAAGAGGAGGAACTCTGCGAGCTGCCCTACTTCTCCCTGCTCACGACGTCAAAGCAAATCCTTCAGCGCCCGGTTCCTGCCCCTGGCCGTGCGCGGTGCTGCTGGCGCAGAGCTGCTGCTGGAGCTGCTCCCCGAGGCGGGCGGTGGGTCCGGGCGGGCGTCCCCACGCTCACTCCGTGGCCACTGCGGGGCTCGGATCGCACCAGGTCGCTGCCCTGTGAAGTTGGAACAAGGAGAGGCACCGAAATGTGCACGGGGCGAGCGGGGAACTCGCCCTGCTGCCGGTGGCACTGCCGCCTCGCCGGGTCCCCGCTCCCTTCTGCCGGGCTCTGGCCCCGCGCCGCGTGCGGCCGGGCTCTGACACGGTGACGGCACCGCCGCGCGCGCTGCGAAACAGCTTGGCTGCTTCTCGACGGTGCATTGTTAAAGGTTTCACCTCCCCCAAAATGACACATTGCGAGCAAAAAATAGAACAAGACAGAACACACAGACCCACCCACACCATCCCCACCACCCGGCAGCCAAGTGCACGCCGTGCCAAAGCCCGGCGGGTGCAAAGCTGCTGCTTTTTCACCCTCCCTCTCCTCGGCCCCGCTGCCACCTGCCTCCGACCCGAGCGACCACCGCAACGGGACGATGGGCGCCCGGATCCGGCCCCTCCGTCGGGCTCCTTCCCCTCGTCCTCCAGGAATCAGCCTTCGCCCGGTGGGCGCGGGGACGGAGCTGCCTCGTGGAGGAGCTGCAGCGCGAGGCCAACGAGGGAACCTGCTCCCAGCCGGGGATCCAGACCCGATTCCTGTGTTTGCCACCCGAATCCGTGGTGCCCGCAGGGGAATTCGCCGCTTGGCCTGCTGCTCCGTGGAGGGCGCCGACAGTCAGGGGGCAGGGAGGAAAGCTGCCACCACCGCCGGATCAGCAGCGAGGCCAGGCCGAGAAAATTGTGACAGAGACGTGGCAGAGCACGCCCTGCCTCAGTTTCCCCGTGGAAATAACCCAAATCAGACCGACTGCTCCCGGGGCAGCTGTGAAACCCTTCGTGCCTGCGTGCTGCAGTGCTTGGCGAGGACCCTGGAAGGCTCAAACCTCCCGAAACGCCTTGTCCTGCACCCACCCAGCCCCAGCACCTTCCTCCCGAGGAAGAGGAGCTGTTCAACCCCTGCTGTGTGCGCAGAAGAGTTTTGTTCCCCTTCCAGCCTCGCTGGCTGGGGGCGACTCCGTGCTGCGCCCTCTCCCTGGCACCTCACTGATGGATTTCAGAGAGCTCTGAGCTCTGCCTCGTGCCACGGTGTCACGTCCCAGCACGACCTCCGGGGCTTTGCCGGACTCCAGGACGTGGGAGTCGGGCGAACCGACGGCACCGTGGGCCACGGGGTGCCGAAAAACCCACGTGTGTGGGGGTCGCACTGGAACAGGATGGGGCTGATTTTATGGAAACACTCTCGGAAAGGGAAAAGCAGCCGGGCTGGAGCCCCAGCCGGGTTCCTGGTACACCACGGAGGTGCCTGCTCCTGACCCAAGGACGCGGGGCAGAGGCAGGAGCAGCACGGCCTCAACCCGGGCTCCACAGCGAGGCACGGGGACGGCCTCTGGGGCCACCATCCCGGCAGCAAAGCCCTGCCTTGGGGACAGGCCACGGGGGGGTGACACCCGCCGGGGCACGGCTCCGGCTCTCCCCGTTTCTGCCCCTCGGGAGCCCGGTGGCCGCTCGCAGCCCGTTCGCCTCCTCCGGTCCGGGGGCGGCTTGGAAGCCGACAGCTGGAGCCAACCAGCGCGAGCGCCGGGTTCGGCGCTGCCATGCCAACCCCGTTTCCATGGCAATTGGCACCCAATGGGCGAACGCCAAGCAAGGCCAAAATTCCCCAGAAAAAGGGCCGCGCTGCCCCCCAAAACCACCCGCCTGGGGCCGCCGGGGCCGGGAGCCCGCAGCCGCTCGGCGCAGAGCCACGGCAGGACACGGGTGGCCCTCGCTGGCCACGAAGGAGAAAAAATCACCCCCGTGTGCACGCAGACCCCTCGACAAACCCCTCTGAACGTCTCCCGAGCCTAATTTAATTAAAACCCTTGGATTTTACGTAATCCTCGGGGCACGGCACTTGCTGGAAGCCGCCCCCACCCGCTGCTGGCACGGGTCCCCCGGTGTGGGGGCGTCAGAACTGGCTGCCCCCCGGGGCTGCTCATCCCCTGCACCCTTCCAAGAAGTGCCACAGCCCCGGGCTGAGTGCTCGGTGTGCACCGAACCCCCCCCAGCACGGCTCTGCCTTCTGGTAGCGCCGTGGCTGTCGTCGGAACAGATTTGGGTTCGGTTCCCTGCTCTGCAGGAGGTTTTGGTGGCGTGGGTCCGCAGCCTGCCAGAGTCAAAGGAAACCTCCCTGCGGCTGGGAGCGTGTCGAGGGTTGCTGATCAGTCTGATAACCCCCCCAGGCACCTCCTCGTGTGTCTCTGGAGGAAGCGCCCATCTCCCCGCGAGTCCTTTTTGTGGTCCCATGCCCGTCGTGGTGCGTGCCGTGTCCGCTTGGGGTCTCCGGGCAGCCTTCTCCCTGCCCCGTAACCCCAGAGGCCGGGCTCACAGAGTGCCTGAGCCAAGGCCCTGCCCTGCTCCTTGCTCCCTGCTCTCCTGTCCCCTGCCCTCTCCCATCTGCTCAGCCTGTCGCCTGTTTTTTTCCCCTCCCCAGGAGACAGGAGCAGTTCCAGACAAACCCCGACAGCTACAACGGGGCCGTGCGAGAGAACTACGCCTGGTCCCAGGACTACAGCGACCTGGAGATTAAAGTGCCGGTGCCCAAGCACATCGTAAAGGGCAAACAGGTAAAACAGCTCGGAAGGTTTGTCCTCCAGCATCTCCCTCTCCCCTGGGGGCCCAGCTGCCTCCGGAGCCGTGCGTGGAGCCCCCACAGCCCCCTGCCTGTCCCTCAGACTGGGGATCGGGACGGGGCCGTGCCTGGTTCCCGTTGTTCAGCGACCCAGCAGGGTTCCTTGGCGCTGTTGGGCACTTTCTGTGCGTTTTCCTCCTGTTCCACCTCCTGCGAGCTCACGCCCAGGTTTCTGAGCCCTGCCTCCTGCTGCGGCCGCCTGCCACGCGCACTCGATGGGGTCACCTTCCCCCCGAGCACCCCAGCTGCTGGCAGGGCTCCTCTGGCTCCGGAGCGGGCTCAGGCTCCGGGTTTGAACTCCGGGGACTTTCCCAGCGCCCCCCTGCCCGCAGCTGGTTCGGGGTTTTTCCATTTGGGAAGCCCAACTGCCCCACCTCCCGTTCTCTGCTTCCAGGGCAGCTGCAGTGAGCACGCTTGGGTTTGTTCTCCGGCTGCAGCCCACACAGCTCCTCGCCACGCCAACAGCGTCGTTGGAGGGGCGATGGAGCAAGGGGACAGGGGGGCCCCGCGAGATGCAGCGTCCCCAGTGGGTCTCCGAAGCAAAGCCAGGCTCCTTGGCAGGGTTCGGGGTGTCCGGGGGGATGTTCCATCCCCTCTGGATCGTATCGCGATCACGACGCCTCTCCCTGCACAGGGAGGTGCCAGGAGTTGTGCCCTTGCCATAAAAGCAGCGTCACGCTTTGCCTACCCCATCCTTCACCACCCAGAGACGCGGGGGCCTTGCAGGTGCTCCGAGGAGCCGGGGCAGGACGTGATTTTCTGCCCTGTCTCTCCTCTGCTCCCTTCAGGCAGCTCTGCCATAGTCATGTTTGCTGCCAGCAGCCCCAAACACCCACAGATTCGCATCCCTGCAGCCTCCTTGCCCCAGACTCTGTCCCTCCGCTCTGCCCGGCCCCACGCTGCACGACACCCTGGGGCAAATTTGGTTCTGCCGAGCCTGGCCCGGGGCCTGCCCGGCCCTCTTGGGCAATCGATGGCTCCGACACAAGGCTTTCCGTGTCCTGGCGAGGCATCTCCTGCTCTTTGGTTCCTGCCTCGCTCCCAGGGCTCCTCTTGGCGCCTCGCAGCCAGGTTTCGTTTCACAGTGAGTCCTGGCATCTCTTCCAGCCGTGGGGGGCTGCGGGCTGGGTCACAGGCAGAGCTGGCTGCTTCAAAGCAATTTTGGAGCTAGAGAGGCTTAGGGCACGGTATCGATGGCTCCTGCAAACCAGGAGCCTTCCCCTGCATTCACCACGCAGCTTCATCTTCTAAAAAAATTATCAGCTCCTCGGCTTCTGCCTGCCAAGGCGAGATTAAAAATCTCCCCCGTTTGGTCCCCGGGCTCGGAACATGCCTGGCTCTAATGCTGCTCAAAATCTTCCTTATGACACTTTTTGGATTCTGGCTGTTGCTATGGCACATTTTCGCTCGGGCAAGCTGAAGGTTTCCTTGTATGGAGCTCCACGGAGTGTCCGTGGAGCGGGATCGGGAGAAAGGGGTAGGTGGGAGCGCTTCCTTTACGCTCCGCACCGCTCTGATCTCCTTACAGGCGCAACAGGGGCCCGCGGATCCGAGCGCTTCCCAGGCACTTAAATAGAGATAATGACAGCAGCCTCTCTTTTCTGCCTGGCTCGGAGGAGATGAGCTAGATTCGCTCCTAGGTTTGTGTTTGCTTGTTTGATTTGCGTGGGCGGGCGTGGGCGGTGTAGCGCGCACTGAAATCGCCGCGCTGCGAAGCCGTGGCGGAGAGCTGGGCCCCGCGCTCCCTCGAGGGGTGCGGGCGGCCTTGGAGCCCTGGGCTCCTGCGAGCCCCCCCGGGCTACTTCCCTGGCGTGAGGGCTTCCAGCCCTGCTGCAGGTCCCATCCCCAGCCTCCTCCGCAGCCCTCTGCTCCCCAGGGGGCTCGTGGTGAGGAGCGGGCGGCGCCGTCGCTTTGCGCTCTGACCGACGGCGCGGGCGAAGAGGCTGCCCAGAATCCTGGACCTCTTCTTCCCTCGGGGTGTCTCTGCGCCCTTCTCCCCTGCCTTTGTCTCCCCGCGCTGCCCTTTGGGTTAGGAGGAGGCACGTTGCGTTTTGCTGCAAACAACAAGCCTTGCCCTAGCCCCCGTCTCCTCCCCAGCACCCGCGGCCCCATTTGAAGTGTTGCCGCAGGTTTCCCCGTGCCGAGACGCTGCCTGCTGCCTGCTGCCTGTTTCCAGAGCTGCCCCCCAGCCCCACAAACTGCCCCAGAGCGACGCCTGCCTCGCCTTGAACCATCCCCTTCCCCTCAGATCCCGCAGCCGTGACGCTGCGTCTGCGCCCTGGGCACCGCCGCGGGGCTGGGGGCATCGGACCCCCTCCCGCTGAGCCCCTGATGGTGGCAGGGGGTCTGGCCGTGCTGGGGACGGGTCCCGCTTCCACTTGGCCTCCTCTGTCCCGTCCAAGCCGCGGTGTTTCCTCGGCCCCGGCCAGGTTGGGGGCTCTGTCAGGCGGCAGCGGCCACGCAGCCGTGGTGCTGGCCCCGAGCGGCGCGGCTCTGCCCGGCTCTTGCCTGTGTGGTGCTAGTGAGTCACTGGAAATCTCCTAGGTAATGGATAATGTAATAACGTTTCAAATGAGCTCTGCAGAGCAGGAGGAAGATCTGGGGGAACTCTGGGAGAGAATGCAGGCAAATCTCACCGCAGTCTCCTCCTCTCAGGCGAGGGACCGGAGGGCTCCGACCGCCCCTCTCCGGCCACGTCCTGCCCCAGCCCCGCTTGGGCTCGGCGCTGCCGCGGCTCCGTGCTGCTGGGAGGGGAAGCAGCATATGGCCTGGCCTCTTCGGAGACCGAGGCAGCGCCGTGCCACCGGGCGAAGCCGCAGTCTGCCTCTGTCCCCCCGGGGGCAGCCGTGCCACCTCGGCGGCGGGTCGGAGCAGGGTTCCCCATATGGCTGCCCCGGGAGGGAGCTGGCCCCGTTCCGTACGGAGCTGCCTCGTCCCCTCGCAGCCCCTCGCAGCCCCCCGGCACCCAGCCAGGAGCTTGGTCTGAGCCCAGCGCTGTCCCCGTGGCCGTCAGCAGCCCAACGAAGCCAGGGAGCGAGCTTTTGGGCTCGGGCAGCAGAAGCTGGGGGAGCTGCGGTGTGGGGCTGAGCCTTCCCGGGTCAGAAAGCCCCGAACCTGCAGGTCACGGTGTTGGCCACGCACACGCTGTGCTCCAAACAGCTCGGTCACAGCGAGCGGGCACCCGGCCCCTGCACGCTGTACGGAGGAGGCCCGCGGTGCTGCTTTGCTCTGGGGGGAAACTGAGGCACGGGGGAAACTGAGGCACGGGGAAGTGGCTGTGGCAGAGCCAGCTGGCGTGAGTCCCTCCGGGGCTCTGCGTGCCGGGCCCTGCTGCCTGCCGATCCCAGGAGAGCTTTCCTTTCCTCTCCAAGCTGTCGCTGTTTGCTCTGAAGTGACGGTGGGATTCCCACCCTGCTGCTCCGCGCAGCCCTGATGGCTCTTCTCGCTCTCTCATCCCCAGCGAGTGCACTTGACCCACACCCCGACCAGCGCAGCGGGAGAGCGAGCGGGAGCCTCGCTGCTTATTTTCTCTCCCTGCGTTTCCAGGTGGCTGTGGATATCAGCAGCGGCGCGATTCGCGTGGCGGTGCTGGAGGGCAGCAGCCAGCGCGTCCTCATGGAAGGGAAGCTCACGCACAAGATCAACACCGAGAGTTCCCTCTGGAGCCTGGAGCCGGGGAAGTGCGTTTTGGTAAGGGTTGACCGCTCCCACCGCCTCGCTGCGCCTTCCCTTGCAGCTCCCCCGGGCTTGACCTGGGAATCTGCAGCAGCAGGAGGCTGGAGCCAGACCTGGCCGTGTCCCACGCCGCCTTTCTCTGGCTCTCCCCGTGCGATATCCAGCTCACACCACCCTCGCCTGCGTGCTGGGTGAAGGGAAGCCCCCATCCCTCATTTCTGCCCTGCTCTGGGTTTCTCCCGCACGCTGCCAGCCCTGCTGGGAGCCGTCACTGCAGCCACTGCTCCCTTTCCCTTCCCTGCCGCCCCAGCGCCGCGCATCGTCCTCGTTGAGGTGGTTTGGGGGCTGTTGCTGCCCGGCAGCTCACTGCTGCTGGTCTCCCAGCCTCAGTGCGTGTTTCCGGTGTGCTCCAGCGATCCAGGGGTGTCTCTGCTCCCCGCTGTGCTGGGACCCAGGGCGTTTGCCCCAGCCGGAGCTGTCCTGGGCTGCCCGTCAGCCTGGGGCCTCGCGTGTCTTCCACATCAACCGCTTGCCAAATTCTTGTGCGAGTGTTGGGGCCTCCAGGAGCAGGCTCTTGGCACCCGTTGCCATCTTTGCCTTCTCCTTCCCACCAAGAGCCCACCCCAGAAGCGTTTCAGGAGCTCTCGGGGCCGGCAGCAGCCCCAGGAGAGGTTCCGAGGCCAGGGTCCGGTGGTTCCTGGCCCTGCGTGAGGCCACGAGGTTTGGAGGCAGCGCGCTCACCTCTCACCCCGCATCACGAGTGGGGCAGCTGAGGGGCACCCAGAGCACGTTGCCGGGACCAGCGAGGGAGGCGGTGTTTGGTGAAGAGCCCGAGGAGGACGGGAGCAGCGCGCGGGTGGAACGAGACTCGGGGCCTCCCGCAGCGACCGCGGGCAGCGCGAGGAGCCGGCCCCTCGCCTCCAACCCGAGCTGGAGGCAAGAGCCTGAAATTAGCAGGGGCGCAGGGTTGTGAGGATCTCCAGCTGGCTGCCAACATATTGATGGTGGGATGAAGTTTCTCTTGAAGAATTGTAAGGTAACTGGAGCAGAGTGAGGAATTCTCGCCCGGGAGCGTCTCCTTTTCCCGTGCGCAGAGGAGCCGAAGGCTCCTCGCGGTTCATTCATGGGAGCTGCCCAGCCAACAAGCTAACGAGCTGCCGAGATCTGCTCCTCTCAGGGGCGTGTTCCTGCCTCCCTGTGCGCCTCCACGCGTGGCACAGCCCCCAGCCAGCTCCTTCATCCCGCGAGCGTCCTCATCACCACACCGCGAGGCGCCGGTGACTTCCCTGCAGGGCTTCGGGGAGGGGACGCAGCCAAAACTCGCAAGGTGCCGGTGTTGGAGTCGCCAGGACGCCAGGGGCGTGGTGTGGGACACCTCGGGGGCTCTGTTTGGAGAAAATCCACCTGCTTGTGGTCCGTGGCCCTAATCTGCTGCAGCCCCTGCCAGCTCGATCCTAGCACTGAGGCTCGGTGGAGGCGAAACCTCTCCTGCCTGGTCCCGTCCCTTCTGGGGGGCCGTAATCGCCCTCCCCTCTCCCCCAGCTCTTGCCCTGAGCAGCTCGATGTGCCGTACAGCCCCCGGCTCTGCCTCCATCCACCTCCCCGGTTCTCCCCTCGATCCCTTCCCTCAATCCAGGCCCCGAGCGCCTCCCTGCTGCGTGGCACCGGGCCTGCCCCTGCCGCCTCGCCCCTCGGCGAGCTCACAGCTTGTGCGAGCTCCCGGCCGAGGGAGAAACCCAGCGGGGCCTCATTTCAAGGCCTCGTGCTCCGCCGGTCCCCGGGTGCTTGCTCTGTGCCTGCTCCCACCTGGGGATCGTGGCCCCGGCCCGCGCCGGGCCCCGGCTCTCAGCCCCGTGCTCTCCCTTCCCTGTCACGCCCGCTCGCTTGTCAAAAGCGCGATGAAAATAGATCCGCAGGAGCTGTTTTTAGCAGGCTCCGCTGGGTGTTGTGCACAACACGTTTTGGGATTATTTTCGTTGTTGAGGATTTTTTTTTTTTTTCCCCCTCCGTTCCCTCTCTTTTTCTCCTCCTTTCCGACGTTTGGTGTCCGGGCTTGGGCTTTTGTCACCGTGCCCTGCCTTGAACGACTCTTACAGCCTTCATCTTGCCAGCTCCCGAGCCGCGAGGCCGAGGGAACAACGAGCTGCGGCGCTCCCCGACCTCCACGTGCCGCCGGGAGCGATGCCCGCGGCCGTCCTGGTGCCCCCTCCATGGCTTCTGCCTCCTGCTGCCCGCTGCTGCCTCGGAAGGGAAGCAGGTGGTGAGAGGTTGTTCTCCCCAGACCTACTTACGTCCCTTGGCAGCGTCTCTGACAAGGTATTTAGGATCAGGGAGGAAAGCTCGTGCTGCGGCACAGCCCAGCTCCTGCAGCGAAGGGCGGCGGCGCTCCCGGCGGGGCTGGGGACGCAGGAGGAGGGGACACAGCACCGCGTCCCTGCCGCTGCCACCCCTCAGGCTCTCAGCGTGCTGCCGAGCCCCCTGCGTGGGGACAGCCCGGTCCCCTCTCAGAAACCTGCCCCGGGAACGCTGACACTGTGGCACGAGGACACCGTGGCATGAGGACACCATGGCACGAGGTCACCACGCCAGTTTCAACCACGCTGTGCCCCCCATCACCTCCTTCCCCACGGTGTCCCATTGCAGAAGGTGCTTCTGACCCCATGGGTGCGTTTGGCATCTGCCAAAAAAAAACAAAAAATGGAAGCAGAGGCGCGAGGTGCTGCCTGACCGAGAGCCCGGCACCCTGCAGGAACCCCATCCTGCCTCCGGCAAAAGGCTGCCAGCACTTTTAGGAGCCCCCCAGGGCTGGGCAGAGCGGCTGGGCTGGGCTGTGCAGCAGCAGCTTCGAGTTCGGGCCAGGCTTTTGCCTTGTTTCGGAGCGAGCGGCGTAACCAGGTCGCGGTGTGTCCTTGTGAAGGAGCCCTGTTCCCGCCGTGCAGCCCCTCGGGGCTTTGCGTGGGGCCGCGTGCGGTGGGGCCGTGGCTCGCAGGCACCGAATCGCCCGGGCTGAGCGCTACGGGACCGGCCCCCGGCCGCCTGCTCTCCCCTACTTGCCCTCCTCGCACCCACACACTCGCCGAGGAATCAAGAGACAGAAACGCACCCCAGAGCTCAACCCGAGCCCAGCAGATCCCACCGTGGGAGCCGAGCCGCCCGCAGCACGCAGTCCGGCCCCGCCGAGATCCAAAAAAACCCCAACCCTGAGCTGGCAGAGCTCCGCCGAGCCCCGCGGGCAGCTCGGAGGCTCGTGTTTGAAAGTGGGACTCCAGCCTCGGAGCGAGTCCCACTTTCGGCTCTCTCCCCCTGGAATACGGGGGAAGAGCCAATTCCCCCGCGCGCGCGCGCGAGGTGGGCTGCAGAGGTTAATGAATTGCTGTTTGCAAAGCGCTCGGCGCTGGAGCGATGCGCACCGTGGAGAAGCTGGCGAGGAAATGAATAATTCTGTCCTCCCAGCAGGGTGGGAAGCAGGATGCGGTAAATAAAGCCAGGGCCACGCACGGGGCGGGGAGGAGGAGAGGATTCCTGGGTCGCCGTGCGCGGCCGCAGCTCCTCTGCCTTTCCCCGGAGGCTGCGGCCCCCCCGGGGGCTTCCCTCCGCGCCCCACCCGGGCTTTTTATCCAGGCCTGACCGGTCATAGTGTGTTTGGCACCAGTGGCAGACGGGGATGTGGTGGGGAAGGGAGAGGGGACGGGTTTTCCTTCCCACCTGGGTGGGCAGCGGGGCTGGGCGCCCCCGGCACCGTTATCCCCCGTGGAAAGTGCAACCGTGCCGTTAGGAGGAGAGGGAGCTCGCCCGTCTGGCTGCCAAAACTCACGCCTTCCTTCCCCAGGCTGCAATATCGGACCAGCTCCATGCTCCCAGCTTGATGAAGCCCCAGCCACCCCCCTCCTGCATTAATTGGTTCCCTTCCTTCGCACCAGGGCCGGCCGCCCGGCTCCGTGCCGCTGATGGCCGCCCGTGCTTCCCTCCGGAGCCGCTGAGCTTCTGGGGAGGTTCGGCGAAATTGTATTGTCTGCCTTTATTGATGATTTTGCAGAGGCGCCAACGAATGCCATAAATCTTCCCTGCTGCTGGGATTATTGCTAAAATAATATCGGGAAAAGCAGCCCACCCCCTCTCCTCCGAGCCAAAGGAAAGGAGCGAGTCAGGGACGCCGGCACACCCGGCGCTGCCGCCCAGCTCGCGGCTCGTCCGCCCGGGAGGCTCGTGGGCTCGCTCCCCCCGGCGGGGCAGGGGCCCCAAATCCTGGTGGAGAGGGGCTGGCGGAGGCAGGAGGCAGGAGCTCGCGGCGAGCACGGGCGGCGCGGAGCAGCGGGTGACATTTCAGCCTCCTTCGCCGCCCACGCGCCCGCGCGCGGAGCGAGCCCCCGGGGGAGCCGAGGCGAGGGCTCTTTCTGGGTTAGCGCAACGCGAAGGCCGCCGGCAGGGCCGGGATTTGTGAATCCCCCCCCCCCACACACACACACACCCAGCACATCTGGACGGGTCCCCAGGCGCTCGGCTCGCCCCCTGGAGCAGAGCAACCTCGGCTGCCGGGGGGGATGCTGAACCCAAAATTGGGTTCTGAGAGCCCGGTAGCTTGAGATGGGGCCGCAACGCGCTGGGGAGGCACCAAATCCCCCAAGGAGGCACCAAACCCCCTGGGGAGGCACCAAACCCACTGGGGAGGGGGGCTCGGGCTGTGCCTGCAGCAGGGGGGGTCCCACCAACCCCTCGGAGCGCTGTGGGTGTCTCACCCCCTCCTCCAGCCACGGGAAGGGGGCGGTGAGTGGGGCCCCCGCCTCAGCCGTGCTCTGTCTGGAGCTCGCAGACGGGCCCGGAGGGGGGTGGGCTCCATCCCCAGGGATGATCTGAGCCCCCCCCCCCTCGTCCCCTCGTCCCCGCTGTCCCCAGATCAACCTGAACAAAGGGGACGAGTACTGGTGGAACGCCATCCTGGAGGGCGAGGAGCAGATCGACATCGACAAGATCAACAAGGAGCGCTCCATGGCCACGGTGGACGAGGAGGAGCACGCCGTGCTCGACCGCCTCACCTTCGACTACCACCAGAAGCTGCAGGGCAAGCCGCAGAGCCACGAGCTGGTAGGTGCCCCCCCCCCCCCACCAGCACCCCCCCGGGTGGCGGGCACTTGGCCCCTCGCTTCCCTCCTTGCTTTGGCTGCGGCCGGCGGCGTGGCCCCGCAGCTCCCCGGACTCCCTGGGCACGGCTGCCTGCGGGATTTGCCATCTTTTTGGCCGAAAAAATGGGGGTTTGGGGCCAGCCCCAGGCTGAGGGGCGCCGCCGGCTCTTTGCAGAAGGTGCACGAGATGCTGAAGAAGGGCTGGGACACCGAGGGCTCCCCTTTCCGCGGCCAGAAGTTCGACCCCTCCATGTTCAACATCTCCCCCGGCGCCGTGCAGTTTTGACCCCGGCGAAAAGCGGCCGAGAGGGCGAGGCGAAGAGAGAGAGAAGGAGAAACCCACCCGAAAACCACCGCGGGACTCGGGGCCTCGCGCCCGGTGCCCCCCAAAACCCCTCGCCCATCCCTCGGCACCGGCACCGGCACCAGCACCGGCACCGGCCGGGCTCGGCGTTTCCGCGTGCGTGCGGAAAATGCAGATTTACGCCCCGTCACCAAGGCAACCCGAGCGGCTGGGACCCTTCTCCTCGCCTCGCCTCGCGCTGGCGACGGCTCCGTTGTTTTTCAGGAATAGACGGAGCTGCCTGGGTGACATAATTATTATTTTTGGTCCTTCAGGATCCTTCTGGGTTTTGCTTCTGGGGGTGCGGAGCCCTCCCCACCCCAGCCCCCCGCGCCGCTTCGCCCCTCGCGCGCAGAGGTGGCCGGGGTGGCCCCGGTAGAGGTTGTGGGGTCGGGGGGGTCCCGCGCCCCTCCTGAGCCCGCCCGACCGCCCCGGGCCCCCCCCCAGTGTTATGGGGTTGGGGGCACTCGTCCCGCCCCCACCTCCCCTTGGGCTGCAATAAACGCGTTTCTGTGAGCGTGGGGCGTGAGAGTGGTTGGGGGGCGCTGCCGCCCCGGGGGGACACCGCCACCCGTGGGGACACCATCACCCGTGGGGACACTGCCATCTGTGGGGACACTGCCATCTGTGGGGACACTGCCACCCCTGGGGACACTGCCATCTGTGGGGACACCGCCACCCGTGGGGACACTGCCATCTGTGGGGGTGCTGCTGCCCATGGGGACACCGTCACCTGTGGGGACGCCGCCATCTGTGGGGACACCACCACCCCTGGGGACACTGCCACCCATGGGGACACTGCCATCTGTGGGGGTGCTGCTCTCCATGGGGACACTGCTACCTGTGGGGACACCATCACCCGTGGGGACACTGCCACCCCTGCGGACACTGCCACCCCGGGGACTCTGCCACCCATGGGACACTGCCATCCATAGGGACACACGGGGACACTGCCACCTCTGGGGACGCTGCTGCTGCTGTGAATACCACCGCCCCCATGGGGACACTGCCACCCGTGGGGACATCACCACCTGGGGGTACCGCCCCACTACCGGGGGCACCACTGGCTGTGGGGACACTGCCACCCACGGGGACACTGCCATCTGTGGGGACACTGCCACCCGTGGGGACAGGGGCACCCGTGGGTCACGGCCACCCACAGGGATGCTGCCACCCATGGGGACATCGCCACCTTTGGGGACACGGCCACCCACGAGGACATCGCCACCCGTGGGGACACCACTGCTGGTGGGGACACTGCCACCCACGGGGACGCTGCCACCCCCGGGGACACGGCCACCAGTGGGGACACCACTGCGGGTGGGGCACCCTACCCCCCAGGGGACCCCCCGCTGTCCCTCCCTCCCCCATCGCAGGCCCAGGCCGCCCCCGCTGCGTTGTCCCCAAGTCCCGGGGGGGGGGGTCCCGTGGGACCCATATGTGTGTGTCCCCCCCCCCCCACCCCAATCCTTGTCCCCACGGCAGCCCCCCCGTCCCCCGGTCCCCGCGGCGAGGCACAAATAGCAGCGGGCTGCCTGCGGCCCCCACGGCCGCCCACGGTCCCCATGGCAACGCAGCGCCAGCCGCCAGCCGCCCACCCCTGCTCGCCCCGAGCCCGGGGGGGGGGGGGGGGCCCCGCACCCACGGACCCCCCCCCCCCCCCCCCTTGGGTCGTGGGGGGTGGGGGGGGGTGGGGGGGGGCGCTTTGGGGTGCGTGGGTTTGGGGCGCGGGGTCCTGACCCCGTGGCACTCTGCGTGGGTGGGGATGGGGATGGGGATGGGAATAGGGGGGGGTTGGGGGGGGGATGGGTGGCCCCCCCCCCCCC